>NW_022280037.1:4635370-4655322 GCF_004355925.1 Anarrhichthys ocellatus | reverse complement strand
TATATATATATATATATATATATATATATATATATATATATATATATATATATAAAATATTTGTACATTTTTATAAAAGGCTAACTAATTTGGCCATTGTAGTTTGTAGTGAACATTGCTCATACGGGATAGAGCGTTTGTTTGGGGAGCCATTACGGCGCATGGCTTTTTGGTGTGTTTTTACACAATTAAGCGCTATGGCACCAAGAATAAGCTATAAAGCACCAGGCTTTGGCTGCACAGACAATACTTCAATTCATTGTTGGGTTTGGTCTTTTCATGAGATTTGCTGACAAAAAAGGAAAACATCAGCTGACCTTGTTGGATTGTCCTGCAAACTTACAGTGCCTTGTAAACATATTTGCACCCCTTGGTGTTTTTTTTCCTTTTTAGTTGCATTATAATCTGGAATTAAAATTGATTTGTATTTGTTTTTTATGTAATGGACCCACACAAAAAAAAATCAAAAAATTAAAAGTGGTGTGTGCATTCGTATTCACCCCCTTTTGCTATGAAGGCCCCTATATTAGATCTAATGAAACCAATTACCTTCAAAAGTCACTTGATTATTTAAATAGTCCACCTGTGTGCAATCTGAGTGTCACATGATGATCTAACAGATCACCATTGAATCCATTAT
This sequence comes from Anarrhichthys ocellatus, assembly GCF_004355925.1. NCBI lineage: Eukaryota > Metazoa > Chordata > Actinopteri > Perciformes > Anarhichadidae > Anarrhichthys > Anarrhichthys ocellatus. Next base: position 4,654,682 of record NW_022280037.1, on the reverse strand, counting down.
TACTAAATGGAAAGAATATGTCGCCACAACAGACCTGCCAATAGAGGAACAATACTCATGGCAGGCAAAGGGAGACATTAACCAGAGAGGCAACAAAGAGACCTTATTTAGGGGCTTCGGAACATATGGGGTGAATACAGTTTTTTAATTATGTAGATTTTTTTTATTTTTTTTTAAACCAGTTTCTTTTTATTTCCCTTCATCAATTTTGACTATTTTGTGTAGTACTAGATAAAATCCAAATGATAATCAAGTTTAATTTGAGGTTGTGATGGGAACAAAATGGGAACGCCAATGGGTGTGAAATGTTTTGCAAGGCGCTGTAACGATCACCCTCCCTAACAAATTGTGTCTGGTGTTTGTGTTTCTCTGCATCCGTGTGCTCAATGTCCCCTGTAGCCATGGAGAGTCATGGCGAGTGTGAGATCAAGGTGCGGCTGAACTGCAGCCACTGTCAAACACAGAGCTGCAAACGAGATGAGGACACTCACCTCATCCTCTGTCTCTGCGACGACGACGACGAAGTCCTGGCCAGTGACAACGTCACATGTGTCAGCACCATAGGTACGTAATTGCCTCTAACAAACACTAGTTTTATTTATTGTATGAAAGCCACAGTGTGTTAACAGCTCATTTTAATGGCAAACAATAAATCGTTCAAAGTTCTGTCCAATCCAAACTAAAGCCGTTTTTTGAATTTTTTGAATCTGGCCTCTTCTCCCTTCTCTCCGAGCAGCTCCTCAAGGCCCGGCTCTGCAGGGCCAGATGTCGACGTCTTTGATCTTGGCAGTCGTGGTCTCCATCATTGCGAGCGGCATTGCGCTGATCTGCACTGGCGTCATCCTCAGTAAGAGACTTATCCAGTTCTGTGTGCAGTCTGTACCCTCCACCTTCCACCGGCTGTGAGCAGCGGCTGGAGATACAGATGCTTCCAGATGTTGCTGAAACAGGAATACGTTTTTGACAAGTGTTGGTTTAAATGCCGTCCTCTGGCTGTGTCGGATGATTAAAGGGGCTGTGGAGAAGATAGGGCTCCGAATTACATGTGCTGAGCACTTATGGACACATTTATTACAAGCATTATTTCAGGTGACTCACCTTTTTGCTTTCTTTTCTTTGTGCCACAAAGTGTGAAATAAGATTGTACGGCAGATGAGAAGTGAGATGAGATTATGTATTTATTGCCTACACTACGATTTCTTTCACGGAAGCACGATACGGTAGAGATGTACTGTAAACATCTCACTGTATGACATTGATTTTGATATAAAAACACAGTATTGGCTATAAAAAGGACAAGCAGAAAGATTTGACATTAAACAAGGAAGTTTCCCAGCTGGAGATGTGTACTGATGAGTTAGAGAAGACAGCAGAAAATGTCAGGTGTTATGATTCAATGGCTGAAAAAAAAAAAACCCCTGAAGAAACAATAATGATTATGAGGCATAAAGAATACATAACAAATCACAACCGTGATCAAATATAGGATTGTAGTCATTTTGGGAAGCATATAGTCTATCCTAACCCTTGGGCATTGATTCTCTGTGATACGAGTATTCGGGTATTGCAAAAAAAAGACACAAAGCGCTGTGATAAAGAGTGGTTGCTTTTCAATGAAGAGATGACTCCATTTATTCGATTTCTGTAATCTGAGACAATCTGACAATCAGAATTGCTGTAAAATGCTTTGCTGATGATTCTTGCACGAATAAACCGCTTAAAATAGGAATAATTAACAATTAACCAGTTTTATTTACTACTCAGGAGCAATAACACTCAAGAGAAAGAGAAAGAGAGACAACTGAGGAATTAGAAGACAACCACAATCTAATATTTAAGATGAATTAGTCATCTGACATTACCTAATGTTACTAATGTTGCATTAATATTTATCTTGGGCTCAAACGCTGCTATGCAATACAACTGTTTAATGTTGACATGTTTAGTAAAACTAGCTTTATTAACTGCACACTTTATAAAAAATGCAGTTTTAACAACAACATATCCAGTAATTTTGCAATAATATAGGACAGTGAGGGATTTTAAAGCTAATTACATGTTTTTTTGCACCTTTTGTCACCTTTTTGACAACCATCTGCTGCAGATATTAAGCAAGGGAATCCTGACGTTTTGGCCCACCACTAATCCTCCACTAAGATGTTTGAGTACAGAATATTCCCTCTCTCTCGATAACGTCACTGAATGTGCTGAATAAGTAAAGCTTAACAGTGGAGGACTCGCTTTTTCTTTCTCACATTCAGTCTTGGTGAGTTTAAGTTTTGTGTGTGGGCTTCTGGAGAAATCTGCACAGCACTGACTTCCTGTAAAATATCAATCCCATGTTCAGCTCTCTGGGCTTGTACGCTGTCTGACAAGACAACCAGGCTCCATGGCAAGAGCAGTTTGTGGTTTTGACCAAACTACTACAAGAATCCTCCTTTTAAGTGATCAATTTATAATGATTGCAGCGAGACCCGTTCTGGTGAACTTAAATCTAACACCACATACTACATCGTTTTCCCTTGTACACAGGAAAGGTAAACTAATCAACCGATAAGATGGACATGGAATTTACTGACCTCACATTCATGCCCCTCGAGGATCGCCTTTCCATTTTAAGACACTTCATGAGCTTTAATCTTGCTCCGCTACTTTGCATAAAAGGTATCACAACACTGTTGTATTGTGGAGTGACATTTCTGTTTTTTTTATTTTAGATTGGGTAGATTAGCTCCACATCACTTGGTATAATATGTTCTAGTTGCAGAACCTTTTATATGTATTGTTATTAGAAGCATGTGTAAATGTGTGAAATGCACATTTTTACAACAGTAGACTACAAGAATACCAGTAATGGATGTTGAGAATAACAGATGAATTGATTCTTCCTGTTGGGAGCACCCTCCCTTCAGGAGATTTGAGGAAATGTTTGTATTGCTTTTATATATATATATAAAAATGGGAAATAAATTAAAGTTGAAGTAGGGTTAAGATGAGCCAGGCCAACAAATATTAGTCATCAGATAAATGGTATTTCAGCAGATACAATGGTTAGGTATATATAATTAATAGCCATGAACAAACAGAAGTGGAGTGAAACTGCATGACTCCTGTAATAACCAGACAAAGTGCTTTTTGTAATGAAAAATGGATGAGCTATTAAGTGTGACTTCCTCACTAACCGCACTGAGTGTGATTGTGTGAATTTGCAAGTGAATAAATACTAAAACAAAACGTAACCTTTGTGCAAATACATACATGTTGCTTTCCGTTGCAAAAAGCACACCTACGCACACGCTTTCAGGTTAACAGTGTCTCTTCACCTGAGCTCTCCCCCATGCAGGGGGGTAGTCTGTTCCCTGGGCGCCCCATCTCCTCCTCCGTTCCCTCCTCCTCCTCCTCAAACCCACCCCTCATCCCAACCCCCCTGAGTCCCTAGCATCTGCACCGGGCGATGGCTCTACGACACCTCTTACCTGCACACAACGCCCCCCCCTCCCTGGCAGACTACCAACCTGCATCGGGGATGTGGGCTGCCTCCATGGCGGGTGAGTCCAAACTCACTGGCACAGACAGTCTAGGAGCAGTAACCAAGGAGAGGACATCCCTCATGCATCCTGCAAAACATTGGGCCTCATGCAAGAACCACTCGTATGAACAGATTTGTTCTAAAGTGGCTTGTGCGAGTGATTCAGGAGAACTTGCCGCGCTCTCCAATTTTCTCGTATTTTTAATTTTCTCTTTGGTATGGACACAATTTTTGAGTGGGCAAGACCTGTTGGAGTGTGCAATTAGTGTGCCGTTATCCAAACCTGTTTTTCACTAAAGGTTTCATTCTTTTGAGGCATTTTTGCATTAGAAAATCCTACATAAATTACCCTTCGTAGATAAGTTGACATTATCTTGTTTGACTCTGCAATTTGAATTATAATATGCTATTGTATAACACTTCAGTATCAATATGAACATCTCAAGCTGCAAAACGACTTAAATTAGGAACTAATTGGAGGTAAATGTGTCTCTATATAATAAGGTCAGTGAGAAGTGTAAGCAGGCACCTCATGGCTAGCTTACTTTTGGGTGGCTTAGCGCTTCAGGCCCTTGGAAGAGAGTGTGTCTTTAGACAGTGCCCTCATATTGGCAGAGACGGATGGATGGTTCTTTACATTCATCTTCACATGCAGGTTTGTATAATGTTATTGTGGCGTTAATTATACAAATTTACATTTCTCACAAAGGCGTGCTCGTTTACGCACAAGTGGTGTTCATCAGGTTTACCCTGGTCATTTACACAGTTGTCTGAAGTTAGCAGTGTGTAGGATTTGTCTTCTTAAAGGTGAACACCAATTTTCCACATCAAAGTGTCTGTCAACCAACTCTTTTACGAACAGACTCACTTTTTTCCCCACTGGCCCTAAGGATGTTGTTTTTACATTGATAAGCATCAGTACTGAGATGCGGCTCGACCCCTCCTTGTGTTACTGCTTCTACAGTTAGCAGATGGTCAGGAAGTTGTTTCTACAACTTAAATGCAAGTATGGGGTCCAGTTAGTGTTGTGATTTAAAAAAAAAAAAAAGTTCTGAGACTTTGAAGTAAAAGAAGCTGGTTTTGTCTCCGTCTTCAGTCTGGTACCGCAGGAAGAACGACCTGCATGCAGTGAGGCGGCATCTGCAGAGTCCAGAGTACAAGCTGAGCAAGATCCGCTCCTCCACCATCATGACAGACTACAACCCCAACTACTGCTTTGCAGGGAAGTCCGCCTCACTCAATGAACTGAAAGAAGTACCACGCAAGAACATAACACTTCTCAGGTCCAGCATACTCTGACACAATGTCAAGATGTCCTTTTGAGGTTCTGATGGCTCTGCGGGCCGATGCCCTTACTTAGAATACAGATTTTTACTGATTGTTTCACTTCAATTTTTCATCTTTTTTTTTGTCAGGGCTCTCGGCCATGGTGCATTCGGTGAAGTCTATGAAGGACAAGTTCTGGGGATGAGCAGCGATAACAGCCCCCTGCAGGTGGCCATAAAGGTCAGCTTACACTTTGTAAGGCATACGAGGACAAATTGCACCCAAGTGTCAGATGATAGCATCTCGAGGAGAGTTGTGTTCATTAACATCTGTAATCAACATCCCACAGGGGTGCCTCCTACCTTTTGGATCTAAAGGTCACACACGCATGAAGGAAAAGACAAGGTCTTTGTAATGCGATAGTTTAGAGAAGGGTTATTTGCTTTACTTACTACATAATATAAACATGTAGTAAGCTAGTTTGTGTAAAAAATCTTTATAATGCAAAAATGAAATGACATACTGCAATGTCTGCACGGAAGGATTGGATGACCTCAGATCACTTGGCTTAAAAACTACACAAGGTTAAAAAAGAAACAGCTGAGTGATCTTCACATGGGTTTGCCTTTTCAATAGTCTGCTGATTAGGTCTCCTGATATCTTGCCTCTTGACAATAGCAGCTTCTCAAACTGCTTCTCTGCTCCACAGACTCTTCCAGAAATCTGCTCCGAACAGGATGAAATGGATTTCCTGATGGAGGCCCTGATTATGAGGTGCACCATACTGCAGTTCACGCGTTGATTCACTCAATACATCCTTCTTACAGAACACCTGTGGCGTGTGAGGCAGCAGTGTTCTCACATCATCAGCCATCAACTGGCTGCTGCGTTAGGGAGAGAGAGAGAGTTATGATTAACAGAAATAAATGGAAGCAGGGACGTCAAGGTCTCTAAAAGGCCAAAATAAACAAAACCCCCATGCTAACTAGAAAATAAGAAGTTCAACTGGCCTACAGAAACAAACAGAAATGCAATACTGAGCTCCCTAACTAACCATAAAACAGGAGATAACAGAAATGAGAAAGTAAACGGCAGAGAACCCCCAAAGTTACCCAGGCTGGTTACTAACCACCTCCCCACCAACTAGCTGGCCAAGACAGAGGGTAACCTCATAGACCTGTACTCAGGAACAATCAAAACACAGCTTCAGCAGTACGAACGCTTACGGCAGCAGACAAACAGCTCAAAGGCCAAGAGAGAACAAGAGCAGAAGCACTGCATCTGGGGCTTGATATTCAGCTCCACTGATGGACTGATGACTCTCAGGTGTGAGTGCTCCAGGAACTGAAAAGGGGCCGTGGCAGACTTCAAACACAGACACAGCTCTCTTCTAACAAGAGAACAGAATTAGTTCAGTGGGCGTAACACACATATAGACCTTGTTGTTGTGAGAAGCCAATTATTTAAGGACAAAATCTGCAGGGGTATTTTTTTATCTCAGTATAATAACTGTAACTTCGTCTCAGTAAAATAACTAATACAGATAACTTGCTGTGTGAAACTAGTCTCTTCCACAAACATCTGGCGTGCATTTGTTTTTTTTGACTGGATCAAAGACGATTTACCCATTTAGATAAATTGAGTTCCAGCCCCTCGAAATAATAGAGCTGAGATCACACACATGACACACATGTACGGAAATTAAGGAGCAATAAAAATCAAGTTTTGTTGTCATTTCTCTTTATACAGGTTTTACAAAAAGTAGGAAAAAATGTAGTGCGCCTATAGGGCCAAAGTGCAATACATAATAATAATAGGGAATTAAAACTAAAAAAAGTAAAAATAAGCATTGCATATTACAATAGAACATAAACATAGTAAATTAACACAAAGTAATAAAAACTTGACTGTAGAAACATCAAAGTGTCCTCAGCGGGTCGACTAGACCTGGGAAGGGGTGAGAGGAGTTCTTTGTAGCGCTGCAGTCTTTTCTCCAACAGTTGGAAACTGGTCCTCACAACCCGCAGGCTTTCCTGTCTGCAGCTGAAAAGTTCCGTGCCAAACAGTGATGCAACAGACGCAACATTCCACCAAGTAGTGCAGTTTAGTTACACAGTTAAATGCTTTTTTCATGTTTCCATCAGCAAAGGTTTGAGTGGTACCAATAGAACCACTCCAACCTGGCACCACCTCTGAGTTAAAACACTGCACACCACTGATCGATCAAATTGGTCCCTAGTGCGACACTTTTTAAAGAGTCGAACTACCAGCGATTTGTGTATGTGATTAACAAACACAATTACAAGCCTGCTAACCTCAGTGTTAATCATTGTTTGTCCACGCAGCAAGTTCAGCCATGACAACATTGTGCGTTGCATCGGCGTCAGTCTGAACATCCTGCCTCGTTTTATTCTGCTGGAGCTGATGACGGGAGGAGACATGAAGAGCTTCCTGAGACAGAACAGGCCACGGGCTGTACGTCGGGACTCCACCTTTTCTGTGTGTGTCTGAGTTGTGTGTGTGTGTGTGTGTGTGTGCGTGTGTTTTTGTTGCCAACTAAATTGAGCTGTGCTGTATCCAGGGCCAGACCTCTACTCTCACCATGCGGGAGCTGCTGCAGATGGCCAGAGACATCGCCTTCGGCTGTCGCTACCTGGAGGAGAACCACTTCATACACAGGTTCAGATCTGGCCCCAGATGTTACTACTCCTTTTTAAACAACCCAAAAATAAAGTGTTATGGGCTGTAAGAAGGCCCTTTCTATAGCATCAAAAACACTAGATTTGATAGATTGTATGAGCTGTTCCTCTCGTCACAAGTGGACCTTGTTTACTGTAAACTACAGTAGTCAACTTTGTTTTGCAGCAGGAAACATGTCGACTTTTAGGTGACTGTAACTGGTTTATGCCCATCTTTACATCAATCCTCTTTTTTAATGATTTAAAATGTTCCAACAAATAAAAAACAACAAACTACGGGTTTATCATGCAGTACATTATTTAGGTGGGTTTGGAGAGTTAAGTGCCATCATGAAGCTACATTCAGTAACAGATCCTGTGATTTTCAGAGACATCGCTGCTAGAAATTGCCTGCTTACCTGCCCTGGACCAGACAGAGTGGCCAAAATTGGCGATTTCGGCATGGCACGAGACATATACAGGTTTGTATGCTGAATCTGCATCATCACGCACTGCATGGCAGCACAAAGCGCACAGGATGACTTAAGATGATGTCTCTCATTGGAGAAGGAGTCTGGACAGCACTGGGTTGATGTGGTACATGGGGGACCAGTTGAAAAGCTATCTCATTATGCCCCACGGAGCCAGATTCAGAATTTACTTTACAGAGTTCATGGCCTTGAGGTATTTACCTTCTCTTCTGATGACGAATGGACATTCCAAATCAGATTTTTCTTCTGTTTCTCAGAGCCAGCTATTACCGGAAAGGTGGCCGTGCCATGCTGCCAGTCAAATGGATGCCACCAGAGGCCTTCATGGAGGGAATCTTCACCTGCAAGACTGATACATGGTATGAATATGAGGCACACATTATACTCTATACAGTGGTACGTTTTTATCCACAAAGAGGTTTTACACAAATATGTAAGTCTTTGAAAAATGCTGAATATCGTGGGTTTAATTAACGTTTTCTTTTTCTTTCTCATTGCTACTAATTGTTCTGATACGTATCCCAGCGCTTTATTGCCGCTAATTTAAAAAGCATCCATGCAGTCAGTACAACACCAGCTGGAGAGATTGAAGTCATTTTACTCCTAAACAAAACCACACATCTGTATCAAGTGAACAAGACAGCAACAGAATCTGTGTTCAAGACACAGAGCCAACTGGAGACAGAACGCAGTGAGGATCAGTATCCAAACCACTTTTTCAATGACAAAGGAAGTTGAATACTTAGCATGTACGTTTAACTTTAATAGGTGCAATCAGAGTCTTTTATGGTGGGATGACAGATTATACAGCTGAGCTGTCCATAAAACTCAGAGTCAGACTGGTGGTGGGAATATGTACAGTATACAATTTGACCACAGATAATTATAGTTAAACTCTGATGAGGTACATTCTTCCTTCACACTTGAAGTTCTTTAGAAAATAAGTTATTTTCCAGCAGAACAAATTTTAAAAAAACAAGAGAGGCTTGTGTGGCTTTCGCTCCAGTTACCACAAACTGGGAACAACTGTGGGGAAATGTAAACTGTGTTGAAGCATCACAGTTCACCATCTGGGACGTTCTAATGGAGCACTAGAATAATATAGATAAATATTATAGTACAAAAACACTTGGACAATCAATACCAGACAAAGTAAAACCATCTAGTAAGCATTATCATTTCAATAATAATTAGCTTTTTTATAGATGTTATAAACCGAGGCAGTGCTTTCAGGTTGATTCTGGTACACTCTGAGAAACATGAGCAAGGTTCAACTCAGTTGTTGATCTGGCTCTCCCCCTGCAGGTCATTTGGAGTGCTGCTGTGGGAGATCCTCTCTCTGGGTTTCATGCCGTATCCTTGTAAAACCAACCAAGAGGTGCTGGAGTTTGTCAACAGTGGAGGCAGAATGGATCCTCCCAAGAGCTGTCCGGGGCCTGTGTGAGTACTGACAGGAGCAGGGCACAGCTGGGATGATTTCAGGGATGACTTTAGAGAAAATGGCACAGATTCTGCTTTGTCTACTACCTTTAATGTTCAATTGATGGAACTCTCTAAAGTTTTCTCTGCTTATTTTGTCTCTTTGGTATGATAATACCGTGACTTATGTATAAGATGGTTCATATAACAAACAGCTTAAACAATAGATTTGAAATGTGTGTCTGTTACTATGTATGTAGCTATCGGATCATGACCCAGTGTTGGCAACACTGTCCCGAGCACCGGCCCAACTTCTCTACTATCCTGGAAAGAATTAACTACTGCTCTCAGGTATGCTCTATAGCACACCTGTCTGTGCAATTAGTGTTAAATACATGTAATATTTATTTAGGCTTCCTTCCTTCATTCTTTTTTTTCTTTCATTAATGTTCCCCTTCACTGCTCTGTACCAGGACCCAGATGTGATCAACACACCCCTGCCAATGGAATATACCCCCACCGCAGAGGACAATGGTGGCACAATAATCCGTCCCTCTGACCACACCTCCACCAGCCTCACTCCACTCTCAGTGTCCCATCCCGTTTCCCAGGCTTTCCCCTCTCAGCTGGGTCTCTCCTCTCTGGGCCTTGGTCCAACACCTCTTCCCCCACAGCCTACCAAACCCCGTCTACTGCTCCAGAGGACCCAACCTGTCCACCACGAAGTGACATCATGCCGTGAGGCTTTGGAGCCGTGCTGGGCTGAGCCTGTTCCTGCCCCTGGTTTGTCAGCAGGAGGCCACTGGCTCCACCCTGAGCCTCCTCATCACCGACCTTGCTCCAGAAACAGCTCCTCCTCAGGGAGCCAGAGGCTGAAGAACAAAACAAAGAACCTGTGGAACCCCACATATGGCTCCTGGGTTTTGGAAAACTTCCGGGGGAAGAAAACACTCGCTCACACTCAGTCCATGCCACTCTCAAGCTCTGCTGCCACCGTCTCCAACACACAGGCTCCTCAGACCTGCAACCCAACCTTAGAGAGCAACGAAGCTGAGTGTAACAGCACCCACCTCAGCCCCTCCAGCCTCTGCACTTCCTCAACCTCATCCCCGTCCTGCCAAGCTAAAACTGCCCCGAGCACGTCCTCCCATAAGACCCCAACAGGTGGCATCATAAAAGCTGGTATGGACCTGGCGAAGCTCCAGAGTTTCCCCTGTGGCAACGTCAACTATGCCTACGATGAGCAAAGCTACGAGGCAGAGAGCCTTCCCTTGGTCATACCCAAAACCCCAGACGCCATCACGAACACCAGCTCTGCCCCCAGTGTCTCCTCAGGTACAAGCCTGGGACTGGCATTAGGCCTCCATACCTCCTCATCTTGTATGCCCAAGCTGCTGCTGAAGCGCCACGCCAGCTACGGACACGAGGACGTGAGGAGACACACCAAAGCTGAGAAACCCACACGTGACCGAGACTCAGGCTTTTCTCTGTCTGAAGACCTCAGCGTTACCCCCATCTAAGAAACGGCTTACTGTAACTGGGATTCTGATTGATGTGAAGATCAAATGTCACAACCTGAGACTAGATTTCTGGAACAAAACGCCATGACCACGAGGGCTTTGTTACAGTCTGAGTGGCCAGCACATCAACATATTGGAGCTCCTGGAATGCTGGAAAACACAAACACTACTCTGCACTGTGATACAGAAAGGCCCCGCTGGACTCAGAGCTCTTTCCTGGGCCTCTGGTACACTGGTAGCTGAAAACACTGGACAACATGCAGCCCTGTGACATGCAGCCACATTCAATAACTGCTGTAGTTGGACTCCTTTTCTACCTATTTTTCTTTTTTTTTCATGAAGGCTTTGAAAGTAGTATATGTTGCATTATAGTAAACATTTTGTTGGTATTTGTAGTAATCGCTGTACAGTAGGACTATAACAACATGAAGATATTGAGCCATTGGGAAGAGAATCCCCAAGGATGTGTTTTTATTTACGATTTTTTTTATTTCAAATGATTGAAATTCAGTAAAGGCTGTGAAGTTACTAAAACTATTTCACTTGTAGTTTTATGCATACTTAAGGAACTTGCGTTACGTGGTTCACTAACGTGACACTGATTTGCTTTCACCCTAAATAATGTGAAAACAGATACGCCTAATATACAGCAATAACAGGTCTACTTACTTGGTGTTTCCAACACTGAACCAGCTAATGGAGTTTTCTCAGTTGTTCATGGAGATGGACTAGTTTGTATGCAAGTATGGAATTTCAGTGGCGTGAGAACAAGCGGTCGTACACACAAGGAAATCCTAAATCCTGTTTTTATTTGAGGATAGTCTGAGGGTGTCAAATGTGAATCTTTCTCCGGCTGTCCACTGACTCTTGGTCACTTGACTTTCACCTCCTCCCAGTTGATGCTGCTGGTTTTAGTCTGGTGTTCACAGACAGCCAGACGCAGTTACCGCTGACTTCCTGCAAACCTCACAATGAGGACAAGAAAGTCACTGTTCCTGGCCAGGAAATAGTCCCGCATTTACTCCCACTTTACATTTTGTTTTGGTGCAGATTAAAATAAACAACATATAATGTGTTTGTTGGTGAGCAAGGAGGCAGATATATTTTCCTCTAGTCAGAGCCAGACTTGCTGTTTCCAGTCTTTGTGCTAAGCTAAGCTAACTGGCTGTAGCTTGAAATTTACTGAGCAAACATAAGAGTGGTATCGATTTTCTCTGCAAGAAAAAAGATAAGAACATTTCCCCCAAAACACTCCCCTTATGGTGTTTAAATAGTTTCTGATAAGCGTTGATTCCTTGTGAAAATCACTTCCTGTACGTTCTGTGCTGAGATTTCTTTGCTAAACTACATAGATCTTGATTTGGCATTGCATATTTTTGACTATTCTCTTTCCCCATGTCCCAATATTTACTTGGACTTCTCATAAAAGTATAAGCGTGTAGAATTTGATGACCGCGCAGCTGTGAAAATATTTGCTATTTTTGTATTCTCTCCCGTACACTGGACTAACCCATTGCATTTGTAGCTGTTTTTTTTTTCATTTATTATTATTCATGTGTGTTAATGAAGGATCTGTATCACTGCCATTAAATACCACTGCACTGCATCTACTGGTGCCGTGCTGGTAGTACCGATGTTTACTCAGCAGGGGGAGGTATTGAGCCTTGGATCTACCAAACATGCTGCTGCAAGTATCTCAACTAATCAACCGTTAAAAGCTCTATTCAGTATTATTGTTTTTTGTCCTTATTTAATCGATTTGGTAGTTGTATCCAATACGTTATTCTTTTACTTTATACAATTCTTTATTTTGAGTCTTAACATGTCGATAGTTTATTTTTTAGTATGTTGAATGAATTGTTACACTTATATAAATAAGGGTTCTATAGTCTTTCTGTGTGTTTTTATGCTCAGGCCTGCTGATATTGGTGAGTGTTATTTGGGTTGCTCAACAGTCCACTTGAAATGGTGACCTATACCAAAAGGCTCAAATTATTTTCCAAAGACTTATTTTTAGTGAGATTTGTGCCATTTAGAAATATAGATTACTGTGGAATTCATTTTACAGAGAAGGAAAAAAAATCCCCCTTGTCTTGCTCACAGTGTATATTTTTTATGGTCTGGTGCGTTTTATTTCACACTTTTTTCTGTATTCGTTATGTTGGTGAGGGTGTTAATGACTCAACCAAAAATACAAAGACATTCTATGCAATATACCGTCTTTTACCCTTTCCTCTAACCTAATTGTGCCCCAATAAATCAACATATATTGATCTTATTTGTGTGAGTTTTATCAGTTGTAAAGAGTGAATTTAGCTCTGGCTAACATACATATAAAGATACCACAAGTGTGTTTTGCTATTGAAAATAACAGTGAAAAAAGGAACAGTACTTGCCCATTTTAATTCTCGTACATTTTCATATATTTCATTTGCACAACATCTCTGAAAAAGACCCAAAAAGGTGCTATATAACAAGTTTGATTACAGGAACAAAATCAGTGAAAGAAATATAAATTGATATACAATAAAAGAGTTTGTCAAAACAGTGACACTAATAATAATACACTAACAATTATACAGTATGCAGTACTATATTTGTGTTGTAGTTATATGACTGTGAGGTCTTTGAGCTTCATACTGCACTGAATTACTTCTGTAATATTACACCTACAGATGTATTGTCAGAGCTGAGGGTTAGATCGTAATAAGGAGGACTGAGGACTCTCTCCTTGCTTTAATTCGTATTTCATGAGCATTTCCTTCACATGGAACAAGCCCGTCCCTGAAACTGAAATGCAGAGTCCTTACACTTTCACTTCTGTTCATTTTATAGGAAGTTGAATTAGTGTCAGTTCATTTGCTCAATCGTTCAGTAACTAGCGACAAACTATCTGCTTCTCTGTTCAGTGTCTATTGTGTCTTTTCTGTCAGTGGCTTTTTTAAAGCTGCTCTTAGGCTTTTTTTCGTATCATTTCTGCACATTTTTAACATTTATCATCCATCACACAAAGCACATCAACATTTATTAAATTTCCCTATTTTTAACACCTCTCTGTGGTGTTAAAAATAGTTTGACTTCTTTTCATCCATCTACAGGTCAAAGGTCACTGACAATCTGTTTCTTTAGCAACTGAGCAAACAGTTTCTTCGGCTGTCACTTTATTGCTTACAGACTCCAGAGTGTGGATGAGGTTTTCCAGCCCCAACAGGTAGCCATCCTCCCGGTTGCCTTCCTGCCAGCGAATGTCATGGCTTAACGTCTGGCCCTCTGGTAACGCCGTGGTCCTGCCAAAGTCAATGATCCAGACCTGTGCATTGCTGGTGTGATCGTGGATAAAGAGGAGAGAGCTGCCAATGACCTACGAAGAACAGGAATGGTTTCATATTAGCTTTTGCTTCTCTTCATCCATTCATGCATACGTTACGATTAGATAACAATAAGACCATATATTGAATCAAACTAGTTAGCAAGAAACAGAGCGTTCTAAACAGTTTAGCCGGAAGTGAAGGAGTTTAAATAGTTATTTATTTGTTAAGGTCCTAACCAGTGCCCTCCACAACGTCATCAAAATCCGAGAACATGTTTTGGAGAAATGGTGTTCAGAGCCCTCAAGTAGAGTTCCGGCTGCAGCACTTTATTGATGCGCTTTACGTTAGTTTTTCTCATGTTTAGATCAGTCATCACCTCGTGTTGCATGAAGAACTGTGATGTCTTCAGGGCCTGTCGGATCTCCGTCAGTCTGCTCAGGTAAGACTTCTGTATTTCAAGAAAAAACAGTGACAGGCGGATCATAAAAACATTACATGAAGCCTATGCTTATATTTAAAATCTATTTTAATCTGAATCCATAAAATAGAAGCTACAGTTGTTAAATAAAAGGGTGTAGACGCAGTGTATATTTGGGAATCTCCCAATGGAAAACTCAAACAACATTAATTCCACTAAGTATTTTCTATGTGCGGTTCAAACACTTTAAGGCTGTTTGCATTCATCGTCTGATGATTAATGCATACAGCCTTTTTTTCCCAAAGTAAATAGAGAGTATACAAACTAATTATATATTTGTCCAAACACTGAACACGGATGTGAGAGCTGTTTCTATTTGGCGTTGTCTTTCAGGTCATGCCCGCGAGAGACTGCCCTGTGTAGATGCACAGTAAAGTATGTTTTGTGTTTGTCCTTACATGCATGAATACACGGCATACAGGATATGTGTGCAGAAGCGAACTGACTGTCACGTACTGTGATGTTGACGTTCCCTCCGACAAAGTCCTTGAACACCTGGGTGACGTCGTTCTTCGACCTGGTTTTCTTGAAGTCAGTCCGACACGTACCGTCACATTTCTAAAAGAGAGGAAATATTTACACAATAAAATTACTTTTTGCACATAAATTTGGGATTTATGTGCATTATTTAAACATCCAGCAGACACAAAGCAACATAAGCATTTATTTGGAGTCGCATTTCTGGTCACCTGATTAAAGTAAGTCCAATATTCACTCTGCTTTTGTTCAATTCTTCTGCTTCTGTGATTTTTTAAATTCTGCTCACGTGTACAATTCTACGTCCTTTAGTGCCTTGCTCAACTGAATAAGTGTATTATAGAATTACTGGTGACCATATCACTCCCTCTACCTTGATTCCTTCTATCCTGAAGCCCAGGGTGTTGGTGGAGCTGATGGTCTCCCTCCACTGCATGTAGCGAGGCTTGGTGACGCCTTGTTGGGAATGCTCTTGGGGAGTTGGGCCTTCGCTGTCCACCTCCATCATTTTCGTGTACAGGTCTTCCCTCGGCTTGGGTCGTTCCCTCGCCCGAACAAGCTCCTCCTCCAAGTACGTCCTGAAACAGCGGGAGGAAAAAGGCCTTCAGGTGCAGGAGCTATATGTTTTCAGACAACTGACAGAAGGGTTATCCGCATGTAAGTAAATAGTAACGTTTACTTTCAGGGTTTGTCTTGTAGTCACACCCTTAAGAGGCAAGTAGTTGACATCCAAAAGCTTTTTCATCACAGGGGACTCTTTTGCTGCACTAGAAGCTGGAGACATCAGCTCCTTTCTAATGGTGTTCACTCATGCAGAGAAGCTGGCGAGTGCACAAAAACGCCGTCACTGAAACGCTCAGCTGAGAGCAGCATACTCTGAAAGTATAAAGCTCTGCTGGTGAACAGTACAACAGCACATGCACAGTTGTCGTATTGATATCAGACAGTTATGTGCAAACAGATGTGTATTTCAGTTTCGGTTTGTGAGCTACACTTCCTCTGTGCTGAAGAGGGAAGCTGAGAGTAGACTCTAGCGTGCAACGTTGAGCTGTGTGAAAGTCTGAGTGTGTGTTAGTGCAACTTAGTGGTTTGCAACTTTGTGGTTGTGAGTGTTTTTGATGGAGGGGAGTCTCCAGGGAACCCTGAATGTGCTTGTGTGTGTGTGTGTGTGTGTGCGTGTGTGTAGCCTCAGAAATACAGACAAACATATGCACAAGCATGTGAATGCATACATTCACATGCATTCATGCCTGCATGTGTGTGTGTGTGTGTGTGTGTGTGTGTGTTTGTGTGTTTTTTGTGCCTGTGCACATGATACAGTGCGGCACCCCGCCCGCTGTGGCAGGAAGCCAAGCATATAGCCTGCAGTTACAACAGGTGTTCCCTTGTAAAGCAAAAGAAATGGTGGCACGTACTGTCCCCAGGCTGCACGTCAACAAAACAACTTAAATATCAAACACATAAATAAACAAGGAAATTATATGAAATTATTCATTTCTAACTAACTACAGAGACAGTTTGACACAATTACATGAATAGAAATTTAAAAAATGGTTATAATTACAAATCAATGCTTAAAATATCTATTATAAGTTATATTATTAAATTAATAGCTTACTTCCTTACCTCACTCCCATCTTGCAGTCCATGACATTGGGAAGGTCAAAGTTCACCAGCAGGTCAGCCATATGAAGGAAACACTCTCCATCTTTTTCCACAGTGCCATGGTAACTGGGCACAAATGGGAGCAGCGCATCATCCCTCAGCTTCTCAAAACACCGCATCTCGTTTTCGGAGAACTTCTTCAGGATGTTGCCCTCGCCTGCTGCTTTGAAGTTACCTGAGATGGGATGAAGACCGATGAAAATGAAAAAAAAGAAACTTTTGTTCGACTGTCCAGTAACACGACTGTCACTTATAGTGGCATGGAACTTTTGAATTCAATGTTTGTGTCTGTTGCAAGGAGATAGTGGTAGAGGGAACCAACAGATCTAACATCCATCACAGTTAAGTTTGAATCCTTGTCAGTTTGGTGATGGTGATGACCTCCAACCCTTCCTTTTTTCTCATTCTATAGAGCTGCCAGAAAAGTTCAACGATCTGAACAGGTCATACCTTTATGCCCGGCTAGCTGAACCCAGTTCAGCTTTCTCCTCTGCGTAACACCCAAGGGCCAGTGGACGATTGTCTTCAACTTCCACCACGCCTTGCTCTGGAGAAGACGTGCAAGAAAACAAACAGTGGTGAGTGAATCACTGGAAAGTTTTGTGGTCTATCTGTGTGCTGTTGTTCACATAAGTGATTTGAGAACAGAAGGAAGTGCTGATCTTGGTCAACCCTCTGTCTGAATAGAAATCTGATAAAATGCGCAATTCTACCCAGTAGATCTGATGCCAGGCCAGTGGCTTTCCACTGTGTGAAACCTCCAATCTAGGTCAGTTAAATGCCATTTCTGTGGAAACTCATATCTGCACTCAACAGCTCTATTCAGCATCTCCAGCTGTTGATGGGCTTTGATTCACATAATCTACTATCCAACATCAGTTTATAGCTAAAGACATTTCCTGGTTGTTTTGCTTTTACATTCAAGTAGGATTCAGAATGAATAAAACATGCATAATCTTTCATCTAAGACTTTGTCAAATTACCATTCATTAAGGGAAAATAAATCTGAAGGTTTAACACCAAATATTCAAGGGTGACACTGCCCTTGCTGCTGGCCTCTCAACTCCCACTCCCTTGTTAGCAAAGTCAGATTTGTTTGGTGTCATATGACACTAATCAAAGTAGGCACCAATCCTGAACAAAAAAAAAGATGACTGACGGGTGATTATCTTATCTCGGCAGAGGTGTTCAGTTTTCCGTGAATTGTTTAAGGACTCTTCTCATACCACCCTCGCAGTATGCACACACACACACACACACACACACACAAACACACAGACAGAAAAACACAGCAACAGATTGCGTATTTCACAGAGACACAGTAGTTCTTCACACTTGTTTAGAACTGTCTGTTTTATTCCCTCCTAGAAAACTAGACCCTATCTCAAATAACACTCGCTTTAACACTGAGAGGATTATATTTCTAGAATCTACAAATCTACAATCACCTCAAATATTATTATAAGGAAAATACACCCAATGAACAAACTCCCAGGCTCCGGAGAGGAAAACTAGTACATGTTGTTAGATCCTGTCTTTAGGCATTGGAGAGGTCATTTAATGATTCTGCGTGTTCTGATTGAAACAGGAAATGAAACAGGGACTCGTGTTAGTGAAACACAAAGCTCTGCAGCAGCCAGCCAAGTCACTGTAAAATGTCAGCTGACATGCTTCACTTACAAACTTAGATCTGAACTCTGAGTTTTTATGTAACCGTGACGGCCCTGCAGCTCTACGGCCAATATTTATATTTTAGACAGTCTGACATTGAAACTTCATGTTATTCACACCAAGCTGTACCAGCCTGGCCTTGATGACAGAAACCACAAGAGTTTGTACTGATGACATCTGGAAATTACTGGTTTCACACTCAAGTTAGAACTTAAAATAACATGTTTGCTTACTGTTCAAAGCATCAAAAGTATTCAAACACTTATTAGGTTATTAGATAATTGGATAATTTGGGCCTTGAACCGCTAACAACTCATCTACAGGGGGCCTCAACTACACACTGTATTTTACGAGGCATGCCAAGCCAAAATGGGTGGGAAACACTGGTTTGATCCTTCAAATGTATTAGCTTATTTTATAAGTTTATTTATCTAAAATCCTATTTGTAATAGTAACTGGTAACCATAGACAACAGTTAAATGTAGGAGAGTAAATGGTACAATATTTCCCTGAAATGCAGTGAAGCAAAAAGTGGCAGAAAATAGAAATATTCAAATAAAGTACAAGTACCATAAAATTGTACTTGTACTTTTCACCCTTAATTATTACAAAGGTTTATTATATTATGAAGTGTTATTTACTCCCACAAATTAAAGGCAACCTATTGCTCTTCTATTCTATTAGCCTAATGGTTGCATGGTTTCTTCAACACTCTGCTCTGTCAGACAGACACACCTTTTCAATGTAACACCAGGCCTGTTGTGTGTGTGTGTGTGTGTGTGTGTGTGTGTGTGTGTGTGTGTGTGT
>NW_022280037.1:4602498-4635360 GCF_004355925.1 Anarrhichthys ocellatus | reverse complement strand
GTGTGTGTGTGTGTGTGTGTGTGTGTGTGTGTGTGTGTGTGTGTGTGAGACAAACCGACACAACACCATGTTGATCTGAACAGTCAGAGTAGTCATTAGCAACACTGCAGACACAGAAAGCTAATTTCACATGGTTTCCAAAAATCCATATCCAAACAGTGAGACGATGTGACTCACTCGGCCAACCATTGTTGTGGGCCAACTATTATAATGCATGCCTTCCACGTTACACCGGATTGTCATCTTGAAGTGCTAATGGAATGTAATGCACTGCAGGATAATCAAATGATTCCTGCTGCAAAGATGAGCCTGTTTGTCTGTTTGCTCTCCTCTGTTGCATGTCCATTAAAAAGCACTTTGCTGTGCATTTTAATCTCTATTATACAAGTGTGAACCAGTGGAAGTACACAAGTGTTTTTGACTTCCTGACGTGGTTCTTTTTGATAAATGTCAAAGGCCAAGGCTCAAACGGGCTGCTGACCACAGAAAAACATAATTACCCAATGAGATGTCAGAGTTTGCTGTTCTGTGTGTGTGTCTGTGTGTGCACGGGCTGATGTGTGGGCTGATGTGTGGGCCGAAGGGGCAGAACCATAAAAGCGGCTATTTTCATAGGTGACAAGAACAACATGTTTTCACTTGAAGTTATGATGCCATAAAGAGACAAAAGGAGCAGGAATGGACTTGTATTTGGGGAAAGCCTTCACACTGAGCCTCACTTGATGGATCAATCTCTCTCTCTCTCTTTCATACATGCACACAAACACAGAGGCTTAACAGGCAATGTGTATTCAGTCTGTTTAAAATAAAGTGACAGCTACAGACCTTGTATGGAGAAGGCAAAGAGAAGCAGTGGCACCATAAAAAACACACACACACACACACACACACACACACACACACACACACGCACACACACACGCACACAATGAAAGTCTGAGCCTGAGTCTAACATGGTGACAGTGTGGAGAAAAAGCAGATTCTGTGGTTGAGATGACTACCAAGTAGAAGCTGCTAAAAGAAGTATTGTTCTGTTCAAATCTAAATGTAGAATATGAGAATTTGTGCTTCTGAAATGTATAAAACTGCTCTATTTGCATGCACACGCAATAAGACTGAGACTCGTTGGCCACAGGTAAAAGCTTTATCAGCCAAGAATGTCAAACAAATTTCCACCCTCAGCGTCTAATGAAGCAAAGGGCGATCCTTCAACACTGGCCTGTGTGCTGAAGGAGGGCCGCGCAGTGATAAAGGTCAGGAGTTACAGTTCCACAACATGAGATGACATTTAATGAGTCAGATGCATTTCTATTGTTCTTTTGGCACATAACATGTGCAATGAGTTATCCACTTATTATTGAACAAATAGCATCAAGAATACTGAGAAATGACATGAAGCTGTGTTTCTGTCATCAATTAAATTGTACCACATGGCCTTTCAGATTATTTGCAGTGAAAACTATGTGTTGTTTTGCCACACAGCAAAAGCTTTGCGCAGCTTCTCTACGTTGGTTTGAGTTCATGCAGCGCCTGGGATCATTGAGGTGATGTGAAAGGCTCTGATGAGCCATGAAACATAAGGAGGGATAGTGGGATTTCAATTGGGACAGTCGAAAAAAAAAGCAGTGATCTCAAGGATGTTTAATCTTTCTTTACCCATGATCTTTAGCAACAAGAGGAAATCACTGACTTTCACCGATACATCTGACAACTGACATTACACAGATGTGGAAACAACATACGCAAGTGCAGGACAAATGTAAAAATAACTTGTGAAATGTAGAAGTGACACATTTTCCACAGAAAAAGTTTTTGCTTCAGAACTCACTTATACAACAGGCATGATTATGGGGGGGGGTCTCAGTGGTCCTCTATGAAGAAGTATTGCTGGTTGCTGTGTATTAGCTGCTGTGCTTCACTGTTTCTTGTTTTCAAAACATCAGCTGTGTACTGTAACTTGGTTATTATAGGGGATGCAGATTAAAGAAGATATACACACAAGGTCAAAGATGGCAATTTGAAATGAATTTGTCAGTATAAACATCCAGTCCTGCAGCATCAGGGGACTGATTCTCATTACGCATGTACATTTACTACATTTACTAAACAACCTTTTTACACTTTATTCATATGTAATTACTGTACACCTGGCAACCACGAATATATATATATATATATATATATATATATATATATATATATACATCATATTAAACTCTATTTTTTACTTCTATGCTATTTTATGTCTCAGATTCTCATTTTTAATTGTGTGATTTTCTTTTGTATACATATTTGTATGAGTATTGACTGCTTCACTGTTATTGTTGTGAATATGACAATAAAGAACTTGAACTTTTCCCAGGATGCTCCATCTAGAAAGACATTTGCCTAGTTTAATAGTTATAACAGTGATTTATACAAGAAGACAACCGATTGTGTCGAGTTATTTTGCAAACTGTAACTGGGACATAAGTGACATGATTTGCTGGTGAACCATGCCAGTGACAACTCAAACTACGGAGCCACTTCAATGGCCCTGTTAAAGTCTTCATCGTTATCTCTTTGCAGTTTACTCACCTCTACGGTGTCCACCAGATGCTCCAAAGTGATGATGCCTTTGCTTTTGCTCTCGTTGTCGCTGAGTAAGTCATCCTCGGACTCCACAGCAGAGGACCCCGTGGAGGAGATGGAGGAGTTGGACAGTTTCCTGCGCAGGTTGCAGTCCACCGCATCATCCCAGTCCTCTTGCTGCATCTCCCGGGAGGAGCCGCCACTCTCCGGGGTGATGGTGACCTGCGGTACCCGGGGCGCATCCATCACAGTCGGCGCACCGGTTGCGGACGACGCGGCGATTTGAGCGGCTTTCTCAACGAGATCATCGCACGTGTGAGATGCCTTCCCGGCTGTTCTTCGCTCTAACCGCGAGCCCTCATTGATTCCAGTCCCAGAAAGCCCGAAGTCCTTGGAGCTCTTTCTCCTGCACTCTTTGGGCATTGAAGACTTAAATCCGTCGCGAGTGCGCACGAGGAGAATCGCAAAGGCGATTGACTTTAACCTTCAAATCTGGTAATTTTACTTTCAGAAAGTTTACTTTGAGTCCAGGTGTTGAAATGATCCGCAGCGGGACTCCCTCGTTGTTTGTTGTCCGGGTTCTCACACATTAAAAAGCCTCCGTTAGCCTCTCTCCTCTGTGCGCACTGTTAGAAAGGGGAACCCCTCTCTGGTGGTGGCGCGGCTCGCGCTTCTATGCGGCGTACACGCGCGCGCCGGCGCACCCACACAACTGTGGAAAGCTTATTATCTTCCGCCTTTCTCGCTTCCTGTCTGAAAAATTAAACCAGCTGACAGGTTCAGTTTTGTAGTAACACACTACTCTGTCCCGCGCTGATCTACGACACTAACCTGACATTAAACTGAAGGGGAACTATAGATTTAAATCTAAATCAGCTTCACAAGATAGCAATCTTGTTTTTGTAGATGCATCAACATGTTTCTACCGAAAGACACTCACGCCCACATAAACAGACGATCAAAAGCTTCAGTGTGGTTTACTTAAACACTACTGTTGTCATTTAATGGGGAGGTGGGGGGCTTTATTTCCAGTCTATGTATATGTCTAACAGTGGAGATGTGCAGATTTGAAAATAGAATACCGTATTTGTATACAAGCATGTCATTATTACGATTATGATGATTTTCTTAAATATTTAAAATTAGCTTTAAGAGTTTGGATGTTGATGTGAGTTACTTTTAACTGAACTGAGAATAACTCAATCAGCTAAGTGCTGTTGCCCCCTAAATAACCACTAGAGGGCGGGTTGTGACAAAAATACCACATTTAACATTTAAAACTCCGCTGTTGTCTTGTGCCTTTGATTGAATGTTTTTTATTTTATCTCCTTTGTTGCATTTTGGGCGACTTGTATTTTCTTATATAATATCTAGGGGTATGCATTTGTGAACTTTTTGTGGTTTCTTTGATTCAAGCAGCATAATAATATATTATTAAAGTGGTTTATAAATAAAATGGTTACCGCGCCGACCCTCCAGGAGCCTGATGAGTGCAGTCGGCTCATCAGGGAGCTTCAGCTCGCCTGGTCTGCAAGATTATATTAGCTGCTGGCCGTCAGTAAGTTGCGCGCTCTCTCTCTCTCTCTCTCTCTCTCTCTCTCTCTCTCTCGCTCTCTCTCTCTCGCTCTCCTGTTTTCTGCCATGTTTGGTTTTGTTACATTTAGCTTTTCATTACATTTTAGTTACGTTAACTTATTTTTAGTTGCAACTATGTGGTCTCCCCTCCTTAGTGAAGCCTTGAGCTGGGTTGTGACAAATCGTTGGCTCATCTGGGATCAAACTAACCATGCTGGTAATATGAAGTCTGGACTTTGTGGTATTGGCTCAGTTTGGTTTGTGTTGCTACCTCCTGAGAAAATGTTGGTTTGTTAACTTGTATAGAGGCAATTGGGGCTTCGGTCAAAATAAACTTTTTTTAAACAAATATCATGCATGAGTTTTGTTCTAATGGGGAAGAGCAATATTCTAGTCCTTTTTGTTTTTTATCCAAACTTAAGTGTCAATTCACTGTGCATTTTTGGTATATGGTATTTGGTGACTGCAATTTTCCCAATTTAGTTTGGTAACAAAAAATTAGTAGCAAAAAACGGTGGAGGTATATGTTTGCATCATGTTCATGGCTTTCTTGGGGTAACTGCATAGCAGGGGCTTTCTGGACACAGTGAATAACAATAATTACAAATGTTAGCTATAAATTGTTTCAGAGTTAGTGATGGAACCATGAAGGAGGGGTGTGGTGACCTTTTTTTCAAAAGTATGATAATTAGAGACCCTGACATCTCTGCTTCCATTTTAGTTGGTTTGTTTCTGTTAATCATTATTTTATCAATACATGTTACTCGTTGTTAGAAAGTGTTCCAGCATGCCTTCTCTTTTACAATTTTGCAATGGTTTGCTGTGCTGTAATACTTCCTGGCCCCAGATGTAATGTGTGCCAATTTGATCAAATTAATTTAGGTACAGAACCAAAACAACCAAGGCCTTAAAACTATTTCAGAAACGAAACTACACTTTTTAATTATATTTCTGAAAACAATTAGCACAAACCTTTTAACAGAGCATTGTGTATTTTGGGGCCCTATGGTTTTGAGGCCTCCAGGGCAGCATTGCCTATTAGTAGAATTCTTGTTTTTGCTGTGAAAATGTTTGCTTAATGGCACAAATGGAAGGTTACTTTATTTGCACAAAGTGGCATCCATTATTGACATTACTCATTATATATAATACCTCATTAATTACAATACATATCTACCTTTACAGGCTCGCATAGACTTATATTAATGTTTTTTTATTCTTGTACCTTTAATACGTCTGCCATTGTCAATGGGAATTCATGTATCTGCTAATTGTTATTAGCAGCAAACGCTGAACAGCTAAACCTAATTGCTAATTTGCTTTATTTAATTAAGTAATGAAAAAAAGACAATTTAAACCCCAGTCCAGTAGGTGGCGGTAATGCGCCAATAAACTAGTTTGCAAGCTAAACAAGAACGAAAAGAAGTAAGTTTGTGGTACATGTGAAAAGTGGCAGGGTGAGACCTCTTACTCTGTCTCTGCTGACTCGTAGGTCTGTGTGAAAGCGTGTCAACTTTTGGTTTATTTTCCTCCTCAACAGTCCGTCTGAAAGCAACACAATGTTTGCCGTGAGAAACGCTCTCCGCCTCGGCTGCAGGTTGTCCATCCCAGCGGTGTCGAGGAGAGGATGCGCCAGTTCTTCCATCCCGGTGGACGACGTGGTGAATGGACTCACTGATGACCAGATACAGGTCAGCACAAAGTTCAGTTATCAGCACAGATAAAGAGCTGGTGGTAAGAAAACAATACTCCTAGTGTGATTTAAGTAGATTTTGGTTTATTAAGTTTGACGGACGAAAGAAGGTTATTTACGCCCGCTGTGCACGTGACGTAATGTTAGCTAGCAGTCGCAGTTAAGGAGACCTTGGTGTTAGCCGACCTGGCTAAGCTAACCACCTAGCAAACAGACTAGACCACCACCTAATGTTAATGTAGATTCATTTAGTTTACTCTTATTTAATAACTAAAGCAAATGACACTTAAACCCCCTCAAAGAGCAGCGTTTTAAGCCCCGCCAGTTATATTTGACCACTATTAGCCCTGCTAGCTATAACGCTACCAGCTAAGTCATTCTAACGGAAAGTTAGGAGGAGGTGAAAGACTTGTTGAAACTATTGTTCCAGTCAAGATGTATCAACTCGACGTAAAGGGACAGCAGGTCAGGTACGCTGTGCACCAGGGCAATGGCTGGGAGGAGGGCAGGGGGTGGGGTCCATGTGAAGCATTTGATTGGATGAATGTGTCTGTCCTCCATTCCTGGGTTATGAAGTTTAATTTAAAATAATTTCACCTGTAACTCAAACGACACACTTGCTAAAGATCTAGTTAATATCTTGAGGAACATGAGCACTTCACGTCTGCATGTTTATTTCTCAGTGCTTACAATAAAAACATCGCGTACACGAATGAGTTATTTCAAAGTCTATTGTTTGTGTTTTTTGCACAGCTCAGGCAGACGGTTCGTAAATTCTGTGCAGAGAAGCTTGCACCTTGCGCTGATGAGATTGACAAGACGAATGAATTTCCAGGAATGCGGGTAGGTTGTTGCACCACACTTGTAGTTTTCTGATTTGAGTTGAATAGTTTAGAAAGTGGAAGTATCATCATGTATATGAGCTACACGCCTGCTGTTCTGTATCTCACATGGGAGTTCTGTGTTTCCATGTATAAATTGAGAAAGATTCCTGCCGTGGTGACTTCTTGCGTTGTCTTTCCAACAGGAGTTTTGGAAAGACATGGGTGAGATGGGACTCCTTGGGATCACTGCTCCGGGTAAGATAGCTGGAGGAAGTAGTTTGCTTTTCAACTACCTACAGGAAACGTGTCTTCTCTTTATTGTAGTGTTTTTAAAATGACATCCACACATCTCTATTTAGAGGAGTATGGGGGCACAGGATTGGGCTTCCTCGATCATGTCATTGTGATGGAGGAAATGTCGCGAGTGTCGGCAGCCATTGCTCTCAGTTACGGCGCCCACTCTAACCTCTGTGTCAACCAGATGGTACGCCACGGTAACGAGAAGCAGAAGGAGAAATACATGCCAAAGGTCGGGACCGATGCAGCGCACGTGTAACATTTATAAAACACTGCAAACTCGGATGGATTCATTCTCATCACAGTCTCCTCTGTTGCCAGTTGATGACCGGAGAGCATGTCGGAGCCCTGGCCATGAGTGAGCCCAATGCCGGCTCTGATGTCGTGTCCATGAAACTCAAAGCCCAGAAGCAAGGTAGGACCCACTCGGCAACAGTGTTACTGAAGTTCATCTATATTGTGCTTTTTCTATATTTCTCCAATTGTCTTTACTTCTGTTCATATTTGTAGTTTATATACTTCTAGTTTATTTCTTTATTTTATTCCCTGTTTACTGCACTTATTTCTGATCCCTTCTGCTTCTGCAACACCTGACACCTTATCGTACTTCTTATTATCTTATTTACATCCACACTAATACCCTTTCCTTTAAAAACAATCTCCGTCCACACGGGCGTTTCAGCATATCCATACAGAAAAAAAACCTCAAAACGAACGACTATTCAAAAAAAAAAAACATACAACAGAGTAATCTAGTCTTTAATAATGAAAGGTTGTGTTTGATACTTAAGATCTTCCTCTATAAACTCAGACAGACAAATTTCGTGGGAAGTTTTATTTTTCAGACTTAGAGCAACACCCGCAGCATTGTAACTATCTCTCACACACATCAAATTTATTTGAAATGAACACTTACACATCAAAGTTTACTAGACTGTGGGTCAATAAATGTGGTCAACACACGTGTCTCACTCGTTTCTTCTCAGTTTGGTTGTTTGGCTGAAGTCTCTGTCGTACTGGAGAGCAATTACTGCTTTTGTTCCTTTATATTTTATGTGTGGACTTCACAACAGTTGTGCAGAACAAAATAAGCATTAATAAGAAAAGGAAAGTCCTCCGTTTTGTGTCCGTCGTCCTCCTCAACGCAACAAACCGTGACTTCAAACGTCCGCTAAGCAAATGGCTTTGGAGGCTGAGGACAGAATGCGGCTGATGTCACCAGACTGCGAAACCCAAACATTGTTAAAATGCCAGAGGATGCAGGTGGATGGAGCAGCAGATACAACCCAACCCAAACAAATCCAGCCAGTCAGAGAAGGGCACCTAAATTACCAACAAAGTTCCTCAAAAGACGGAGCACTCACTCTCACACAATTACAGTCACACATTTCATACACAGCTGTAACAGGGGCATAGATGAGTTCTGTTTTTTAGCTGATGATGCATAGATAATACATATACTGTATGTGTATATATATTAAAATAATAAATATTTTTATTTTGACTTTGTATTTTTCTGCAGGCGACTACTATGTTCTGAATGGCGGCAAGTTCTGGATCACAAATGGCCCGGATGCCGATGTCCTTATTGTTTATGCAAAGACGGATCCTGGCGCCCATCAAAAAGGCATCACAGCTTTCATTGTTGAAAAGGTAAATTTAGTCAAGTGGTTCAGGTGAGGTGGGTCTGTTCTGGGAAACGTCCGGCTTCATTCCGTCGAGTGAATATGATACAAGATTATGCAAACGGTCATGAATCACAGAAATGAAAAGCTTGTTCTCGTATGTATTTTGTAGGGAATGCCTGGATTCTCTACTACACAGAAGCTCGATAAACTCGGCATGAGGGGCTCAAACACCTGCGAGCTGGTCTTTGAAGACTGCAAAATCCCAGGTGTGTGTTAGAGTGCAGACTCCGCCAAATGTTCCCTTGTGTAAAAACAGGAGAATGGATTGTTTTTTTTTTTTTTGGCTAATTTCTTTGTGATTCTTCAAAAGTATTCTTGTAGGCTTTTAATTTCTTTAGTTTGGAATGTTTTTGCTTGTTTGTTGTAGAGGAGAACATCCTCGGTCCGCTGAACAAAGGTGTTTATGTGATGATGAGCGGCTTGGATCTGGAGAGGCTGGTGCTTTCATCAGGACCTATTGGGTAAGTTCATATCGGACATAAGCTTGAATTAAACTGATAATTATTACATGCAGCACAATGAAAATAATACATAAAATGTAATAAGACGGGGGTCATATTTGTGTTCTCTACTGTATTTGTTACACATTTAGCAACTATAGCTCGCGCTACGTGGCTAAGTGAGTATAAACAAAGCTTAGGGTGCCAGTGCATTACCAGTTTTAAAATGCCATTATTTTGGTGAATAGAAGGGGCATTAACATTCCCCAGATGGTAACGATTTAAATGAAGCAAGAGGGTGCCTCTGGTAACCCACGATATTGCCTCTGTAGATGTGATCCATGATATATAATATAATCCGCAGCAGTTTGTAACAATGTTTCTTCGTCTGTTTCTTTGTCTGAGTAGCGTTGCCAAACCAGCAAATGATAAAACACTTTAAATAAGCGCACAGTAAAACATTTGGAGCCTTTTGTTGTGTGACATTAAATAATCTCTTTAAAATGTACATTCTTTATTCTGTCTTGGTGCTTATGAGGTCATCAGGTCCCGTTTGAGCTTTTGATTGAGCACAACGTCTAAATACTTGTAGTCTGTGACGGATTGTATTCGTTCACAACAACCAGCAACGTGATTGCTGAACAAACTCACACCGCTGACATTAAGAGAATGAGCAACTCGTCAGGAAAACTCCCGAAGAAACAAGATTAAGATCAAAATTAATGTTTTCTTTCACTTTTTTCTCTTGTTTTTGAATCCTGCAATTTCTATTATGTGATATCTTCTTGTTAAATATCCCATTATAAAGCAGGTAGCTCAGATCAAGCAATCTGATTGGTTCATAGCTGGGATATAATAACCACGACTAGGACGTCTAATTCCTTTACCTTGTCCGTGGTTTAACAATAAACGGCAACATACTAATAATGAACATGCGTAGCCAGATAATGAAACCAATATAATGCTTGGCAGCTAGTGTACGTTTCATAGTGACCATCCTGCTATGTGCAGGCAGCCAGCCCAGGAGGGCCCATTTTATTCTGAACATTAATATTTATTGATTAAAGAATTGGAAATGTTTAGTTTTTTACATGCACGATGACCGTTTTTATAAAAGCAATAACTCGGTGCGCTTCTTGTCGGGCTGTGATATAATCGCAACAAACTACGCACGGCCTGATTATTTATTTATTTGATTGTACAGTATGAGACTTGTTTGAATTGTTCTTGACGCGCATCATCACTTCTCAGCATCATGCAGGCCGTTTTGGACTCTGCGGTTCCCTACCTGCACCTCAGAGAAGCTTTCGGACAGAAGATCGGACACTTTCAGGTTTGACCTTCAACCTTCGCTTTACGCAAGGAAGTAGTTCTTAAAGGTCACCATGTGACGCTTGCAGCTGTGCAATTTTAAAATTGTAATATGAAATTAACACAATTCTTTATGTTAATCTGTTTGCAGCTAATGCAAGGCAAGATGGCGGACATGTACACCAGGCTGAGCTGCTGTAGGCAGTATGTGTACAATGTCGCCCGCGCTTGTGACAAAGGACACTTCAGTTCAATGGTGAGAGGATTTCACCATCGACTCCCGGAGCACCCTGCTGTTAAGAGTATTTAAAATGTAGCCACAAAAATAACACTTCAGTTAAAGTGGTCGGTGAAATGTTGTCACAGTGTCAGATGGTGGTTATGTATGTGTTTGACTTTTCATATTGTGGTAAAATATTAGTTTAATTGATTCTAAGTTGTATAAAGTGTGTTTAAAAACGCCTCAGACTTGGTGTGATGGAACCCGATGAAGAATGAAAGATCTCTTTATTTGAGACTGTCGGCATCTTATTCGACTTGTTCCTAAATTGTGCCGTTAAAGGTAATTTCCCACCACTGCGGCGCTGCACACAGTGCCCGTGTTGACTTGCGTTGTCTCTGCAGGACTGTGCTGGAGTGATCCTCTATTGTGCGGAGAACGCCACCCAGGTCGCCTTGGATGGCATTCAGTGTTTGGGTAAGTGCCAAGACACTGAAAAGTGAAAACGGTCTATAAAATCTATGCTGCACTTTCCACTGGGGATTTATTTCAGTCAGGAGAATCTTTATGGACAAAAAACTTGCAGCTGATGCAAGATACAGATTAGATTCTGAGGAGGACTTCATGTGGGGTTTATGGACCTCCTTAATGGTTCACTCTGATTCTGGACGCAGCCTTATTGTTGGTGTGAAGGTGGTTTGATGTTAACGTCATTTAGAAGCTGGGAGCACGACTCTACAGGTGCAGCTCATTTGGTTAATAAATAGCATGCTGACTAATATGAAGGGATGATAAGAGAGTAGAGCTTTACTCCAGTGTGTGAACGTGGAGGGAGTTACCTTCAGTAGGTATATTCGGCTTTTGATAAAGTATGATTTGTTAATTGTACTTCATGTATAAAATACACATTGGTCGTGTTATCACGCCGTGCAACACAAGTTATATGAGTCGCAGCTGACAAAGATGTTCCCGGCTCAGGGACTCATTTAGTGTGCGTTTAATGTCTGCAGTCTGTGCGCTCTGAAGTGACCTGCTCCGTTCCTGCACACTAACTTTAAATGATGTTCCTCTCCTGAACAGGTGGGAATGGCTACATCAACGACTACCCCATGGGGCGATACTTGCGTGACGCAAAGCTGTATGAAATCGGCGCCGGCACAAGTGAAATTCGCCGGCTCATTATTGGACGAGCCTTCAACACCATGTACAAATAATCCCGACTGAGAAATTGGGATCGCTAAAGACTGTACGAGCGGTTTGCCGTGGATGAACGCAGTTACTCATTCCCAGGGCCTTACGTATACTGAATGATTTGTTGCCGCTGTTGTGGATTGTCACACAGGATTTGAATTCATATACGCAGATATAGCGATATATATATCGTACATGAAATCACACAGAGATGATCGTAATGTTACAAACTACCAGCAATGACTGTTTTGGTATGTTTCTTTCGTATTTGGTTAATTTTAATGTGAGTTGCATTGACTTGATAACCACCGAAATGCCAATAAAGCAATACAATTATTATTTTTTAGAATTGAATAGGTTGTTCGTTGTATTTTAGTTTATTTAGGCTTCTGGAAACTTCTGCAGCTGTTTCGTCTTCAATGTCGGTGTTTCAAGGGTTATAAGAATGAATTGTGAATAATGTACAATTATTATACATCATTAATGAGTTTCTCTAACCTTACTAGTGAATATCACTAGTTGATTTAAAGAAAGTATCATGAGCTTTATTACTTCCCTTTCATGATTTCATTGAAAACCATTTCTGATCAATAAGTGGGAATAACACATCTGATATCCGAGTATTCTGTTGTAGAGAATTAGCGTTAGAAAGCCGTTTGTTCGTTTTTAGGAGCAAGCGTTTCCCACTGTTGTGTACTGGCTGTACAGTCCAACTGGAGAAACACTCCTGATGATTTGTTTGTCTTCTCTTCTCCTAAGGACTAAATGTAGATAGTGTGAAAATGTACTGTTGTCTGGCATGAATAGAATAAATGTTTTATTTCTGGACTTGAGTTTGTGTTAGTTTAGAAAAACAGAGGAAAACATTGTAAATACAACATGCATGTCTCTGTGCAGTGTGAACACGGAGCTCCTTGTTTCCAGAGAAGCCAAAGGGAAGACACGCGTTCAGACAATGACTGAGCTATCCCACTGTATTTGAATAATACATGTCTCAGGGTGGATTTTCCGTTCACAGGAAGCAAGTCAACATTCTCTCCAACACACTGAACTGGAATGAGATGTTGGTAAGAAACTAGCGTACAATTTTAGTTTGTAAGAATAAATCCGCTTAAGTAGTCCTTAACAAAATAAAAGACTGTTAAAAACAAATTTACTATGATGTGACCACAGACGCTTTCTGGAATTGATTGACTAGTGTTGGAGGTATTAAGATCATTTACAATCAAAGCATTATTATGACACTATAAAAACACCCTTTGCGTGTTTTCTTCAGTAAATGTAGAGAAGTACAAGCAGCAGCGTGTGCTGCAGAATCAAAAGTTAAAGCGCTTATGAGTGTTTTATTATCGATATATAGCTTTGCTGATCTTTTTGTATTATTAGCAGCTTTGGTCTAACTTTAGAGTAAAGCATGTGAGTAAAGATATCAGCTACTTCATAAAGGAATAATCAACCATGGAATGCTTTGCAGATCAGTAATAAGTGATTATAATGCAAACTTCTGGGTCTACCAGGTTGTAGGTCCAGATCTTTGTGAAGGAAGTTAACTTGTCAGAGGAGAGTGCTTTGTCTTCTTTAGCTGTTTGTTTCTTTATGAGGCTAACTTCTCCCTTCAGGGGAGAGGTGCAGCCTGAATGCCTTGTGAAGTGAAGGATACCTCTTTATAAGCATCTGGAGATATGTACTGTACGTGAGTCATTGATAATGGATTATAGTTAACGCTCTTTATATATATATATATATATATATATATATATATATATATATATAAATGGCTTTATTAATAGATAATACATATTTTCTAAAGCTTTATAGATCAGTTATAAGCCATTAAGACTTTTGGTTGCTCAATTCTCTACTTGGACAGTATCAATTTAATGACAATTTTATTTAACATTTTGCAACTTGTAAATGCAAACCCAATGTCTTGTTATAAAGTGAGAACCCCATATGCATTTATGGATGTATTTGACATCTATTACCAAATAGAAAGAGTAAACACAGGACAAAAAGTCCGCACAACCTGGTAACCCCAAAGTTGTTCAGTAGCTCATAGCTGATCTATAAGGTGTTGTCAAATAATTCATTAACATCAACAAATGATTAGTTTCCACTTTTAAAAATGTGAATTATCAGAGAGTGGCACCAGGATAATGATTAAAGTAACTATGCGTTGTAGCCAGCAGAAGGGCACTTTGAACTTGCAGTAGTTTGCGGACTAAATGTTATTGTATGCACACATATCAGCACCTGTCTGAGATCAATGTGGGTTTTAAATGTGTCCGTCTACTTCTGTTGCAATAAATGCATTATTTTAGTTTAGTGAAATAAGCTGCAGTGAAATGAAGGGAAACTCGAACAACAAAGTTTAACCATGACATCCAAAATGTGTGGACCAGTATCTGTACAAAACAAGCTCATAATGTCACAATCCCAGGTTCCATGATATACCTCTGTAAAAAAAAAAAAAAGTGACTTAAGACAAAACAAACTCCTCCACACGAGAGCTCCAGGAGGCTCCACGCAGTCACATGTGAGAGCAGGTTTTGCTGATGAGCCAGAGCTGACAAACCTCGGAGCCCTCATTGAGAGCCCAGCTCCCCCTCCCACTCACCGCTGCCAGGGTTAATACAAGTGTCAAAAGAACAGGGCTTAAAGACATTAACTAGGTGAGAACCATCTGTCAGCCACAGCGGGGCTGCTGCCGCTGCCGCCGGGGACGGTGACATGTGGACGGCGCGTCCGTGGCCCTTTAAGAAACTCCATGTTTTCGCTACATGATGCGTCAACATAAAAAAAAAAAGCGGATGATGCTGTTATGTAAAAACACGCTGAAGTGAGCCGTAGTTTGCAGGGAGCTCCGCTGAAACGCTCAGCACGCCTCACTTCGTCTTCTAAACCGGGATTGTGGTTCAAAGTGTCGAGACTGGTGGATTTTTACGCGTAAGCGCGCGGAGCGGTTCAGTTTGGAGTGAAGAAGAAGAAGGAGGAAAAAAAAAAAAAAAAAAAAAAAAAGGCTTCAGCCGATCAACTCAACATGAGTCGACCTCCACTCTGTTTTCCTCCTTCACTTGCAGGAAGCTTACACCTGACGCATCTCTCTCTCGCCCTGTGGAAGTGATCGTCCTTCTTGACGTCGGGATATTTTGCAGCCCGCATAGCGGTAAGCCACAACAACCTTCAACTCTTATCGTGCAAAACTGAAAGTGTTGAGGCAGGACAGGATCAAGGTTTGGAGTAATGTGTCAGCTACGGACGGATTAACAGATCCTTCCTTCTGTTTTTTTGGTGGGGATCTGTAAACCCGAAAGGAAACTTTTAAAGGATCTCTGTGGCTTTCTTCCCTCACTTCTGTCGTCTTTTTATCGCCTAAACGGTGAGTAGAGACTCGGCTTAGTCTCCCCACAGCTCGTGATCGCAGAAAATGTCACTCGAGCAGCTTCTGTTTGAGTCAAGTTTGAGGCTCCACTCGGCTGCGGAGTTCACGTGTCCGTGGGTTTACTGTCACATTGTTTACTGGAGGTGAACGCTGTGTTCTCAGCCTGCTAACGGCACAGGAGAGCATGCTGGACACATGTAAAGGTCCTGGTGGCATTTTACTGTTTTGGATCTAGAGCTGAGTGATGAGCGGATTAATCAATTAACTGAGTCGTCATACCAAAAATTCAGTGCGTCCAGGTTCTCAAATGTGGCTATTTGCTGCTTTTCAATCATAATTAACTGAATATCTTTGACTTTTTTGTCTGCAAGCCTAACTGAGCTACATTTACTCCAGTACCTCACTTAAGTACACCTTTCAGGTACTTGTACTCTACTGTAATGCATCCATTTCATGCTGCTTAATACTTCTCCACTGCTTCTCGGAGAGTAGTATTGTCCATTAAATCTATTTTACAGCACACTTAACAACCCAAAAAGTAAATCAAATAACTTTTGTTAATCAGATACAACATTAAAATGTTCTTTATTATTAGAACATATGACAATGTAAAGCTCTGCTTCCATGCTGAGTACTTTCGATACTTTTAAGTACATTTTGCAGATATTACTTCTGTGTTCTTCCAAGGAGGGGAAAAGAAGTCTGGAGAACACTGATTGATTTACAGCTGTTAATAGTTGCCAACACACGTTTAAACAGCCGGAGTCAACATGGGCAAAGACAAAAGGCAAACGCATGCATAGTCGACCAAGAACAGGTGAACAATTATCATTTGAATAATGTGTTGGATACTGGATCCAGGTGCCACACCCCACACACTATGAACAACAAAACACGGATATATCTGAATGTACAAAAAGTACAAACTACTGCATCCACATCAAGTGTAATGAATTTTTGAAAGTCATGTGTGCTGCTGCAGTTTATGAAGGATTTAATGGTGTTTTCCCCCGCCCCCCAGTACATGGATGTGTGGATGTATTGTAATAGCTGCCCTTGAGATGAATGCAGTTCCATCTTATCTAAAGTATTTGGCGTCTAACAATGAGGTAGATGCACGGTGGCCACAGTGAAAAAGTCAACCAGGAGAGTGTGTTTGGTGTTTTTTCTAGAGTCAGAATGAACCAGTCTGTCCCTGAGATTGTGGGAATGGGATCAAGTTGTTAATATTTAAAGATGGATCACATTTGAAGACACCGGAATGTTTATTTAGAGGAGCAAGTGGTCAGTGAGGGCGTAGTGGTTGTTTAATTTGCAAAGTGTCAAGCCTCAAAAGTTATTACGGGTTTTATGATGTTATAGTAAAATTCAGGTGTTGAAGTGTTGGTCTATAAATCAATCAATGTGCTACAGCCCTCTTTCTTTCCCCTTTACCTCGATCTGAGAAGCAACACATTCAGCTGAACACAGCTGGACGTTTTTTTTTGTTTTTACCTTTATTTTCCAGGATATTCGCGGTGAAATATAAAATCTCTTTTTCGAGGGAGTCCTGGCCGTTACGGCAGAATAAAAAGTTTCACATAAAAGCACAAACATCAGACTTAAAAACAAAACAGTACAAAGTTCAAATCAACATACAAAGTTCCTCATAAAAGAAGCAAGCAACAGACTTAAAACAAACAGCAAATGACATCAAATAATGAGTTAGCAGTGTTGTACATGTACATTCACTGGTCAAATAGTCCCTAATCTTGATTTATAATCTTCCACTTTATGGAAAAATCGAGTTGAGGGTGCAAAACTTTCACCAAAGACAGTGAATGATGTACATAAGTTGTCCACATGAGTGAACGTTGCAGCTTCTGATAGTTTAGGCATCGGTAGAGAACACAAGGAGGCGGTTTGTGTAACATACGCCCTGATACAGAAACCTGTACCAGTGTTTCATTCTACAGTTGCATACAGAAGACAAACCAGCTTTCTCATACAAACTGCAACGGTCTGAAACCCGAATCAGAGACAAATTGCAGCGTAGCATGACATCCTGAATATATTATTATCAAAGAAGATGAATCTGCATGCATATCTAAAATATCACAATAACCAATTGCTGATTAAAGCTTTGCTTCAACAAATTTTTTTTCCTTGCACCAAAATAAAAACAGCATTTGTTTCTTTAATAGAAACCAACTTCACACTGACACTCAATGTGATGTTTAAAAGACAGATTCTGCTGGAAGATGCATAAAGAACCTTGTTTCAGCAATACTTCTGTACTTTTACTTGTAATGGAGTATTTTCACACTGTGGTAGTGGTAGTTTTACACAAGTATATGATCTTAGTACTTCTTCCACCACCGATGGGTCAAAACAAGCAATTTGAAGTCTTCTGTTCGGGCTCTGGGAACATCTTTTGTTCTCCACTTTTTCAGATATCATATATAGATCACAGATTGAGTGTTTAATCAGGGAAATTAGCCGATTCATCACTATTGAAAAGAGTTGTGTGAGTTGCAGCCATGTTCAGGTAAAAGACCATCTTATTTGTGGAAAGCTGATCACCTCCTGCTGTAGAAGACAGCTGTTGAAAAGTACACGCTCTGACATGACATCAGGGTTATAATGCATGACACACAAGTTGCCAAGTGAGTTATTCACTATAATGGTGTTTGTAAAGCCTCTTGTGGAGAGAACAGCCAGACAATGGAGCGTCAGTTCTGGAGGTTGTGATAGATCTGTGTCCAGTCAGTTCTCTGCAGCCTACCTTGACAGGCCTGTCATAGCAGCATGTTGAATAGAGGTGCAGCGCCCACACGTGAGCCATAAAGCTGGATATCAATCCTGGACATAATCCCATTATTTCTGAAGAAGTGTGCTGTTGTGGCCACACAGAGAGAGAGAGAGAGAGATGGAGGAGGAGGAGGAGGAGGAGGAGGAGGAGGACGGGAACATGCCTCCTGTCACCCAAACACACTGTCGTCTCTGCTGTCTTCTCTGCTGTCCCAAAGGAGACAAATACTTCCCGCTCGGATACAGGCCACATGTGTTCAGAAGAAAAGACAGCAGAGAAGAGAATTCAAGAGAATGGGTGTTGGCATTTATTCATATTGTAAACATATATTTATTGTTCCTATGATTGTGTGGTTCATCTTGCTAAATGAAATGCATAGCAAATCTATTTTAGGAAGTGAAAACAACATCCCAGCCAGTGTGAATGTCTTTGTTGTTCATGACGTTGCATTGGAAAAGTACACTGACGAGTCCCTTTTTCTTTTTTCCAAAACGCATGTCATCGTCACACTGTTGTGCCACAGAAGGAAGTAAAATATTATCTATCAGGAACTCGGCTCGTTGGGCCTAATTCTTTTTGGATGCCATTCAGTACAAGCTGCCTTGGGTAGCAAAATAACTTTTTAACCCGTTTCTGTCAGTAGCTGATACTTTCAGCTTCCTAGTCAATACTTCATTTGGGCAACATTTGCATAGCCATGTGAATGCTGGGCTTTGAGACACCTGGTTTATTACAACTTGTGTCTTACTTTACTAATTATGGCTTTCATTCGTGTTGGTAGAAATAACATTGCACCAA
This sequence comes from Anarrhichthys ocellatus, assembly GCF_004355925.1. Lineage (NCBI taxonomy): Eukaryota > Metazoa > Chordata > Actinopteri > Perciformes > Anarhichadidae > Anarrhichthys > Anarrhichthys ocellatus. The sequence goes on along the minus strand of NW_022280037.1, from coordinate 4,616,579 downwards.
GTTATTTGCTGAGATCATAGCTGGATTAACCTGCTAGGAGGCCAAGAGGCAGAAATGAACTTCTGGGCCCCACATTCATTTAGGAATATGTAACAAACAAGCACAAAACTGTTATAATGCCTCTCAGGTTACTCACAAGGGCTTTTTAAACGGGGACCAACAGGCACGAGGGCTAAAAAAAATCTTTCAATCTCAATGTTTTTATCTACAGTTAACATTCTCTTTAAATGTACTTATTTATTTAGTTTCTTTTACTTCGTAATGTTGGTTTCACTTCTGAGACTAAACCTTGGGATGCAAAACCGAAGCGTTGAAAAGGACCCCTTCAATGACGTACAAACTGAAACGCAAGCTTGTTGAAGAGTTGCACCACTATTAGAGCCAAACCTGCTAATTATTTCATGAAGTGCCAGAGACATAGAAGAGGCAATTATTTGAACCTGGCGCCACTTGACCATGAAGTAGCCGTAGCCGTATTTCATTTATGAAGTGGCTTCAATATAGAAATGTTATTCATTACTATCTATCTGTCTATTTATGTATTTTGGAGTTCAAACACATTAGAAATGGTTGTTTTTCTTCTCTCCAATGTTCAATACAAACTGATCCGAAACCATAACCCAAAAAACGTCAATATAAACCAAACCGTGGGCTTGTTGAACATTTGCATAACTGCGTACGCCCTTGAATTTCTTGAAAACTAGTTGCATAGACACATAGTGAGGACCGTTCAGGTGATGAAGCAGGACCCGTTTTAAGGCCTTAATCTTGTCATTTGCTGTGTTTATAATATTTTTTTTCCCATTTAAATCAGTCCAAACCAGTGACATTGGTGCTTTAAGAGTTCTGGACAGTCGTCCAATAATCCCTGTAGTTAACTCACACTTTGTTTGAGTTCTGGGAATTATGACAACATCGCTAAAAAGAAGTCCAACAGGGCAAGAAAATGTAACTCCCCATGTTAGTCAATCTTATTTGGAAGAGAAAACAAAACAGAACAAATTACAAAACCGTCGGTTGAAAACATGCATCAGTTTACAGACTTCGAGGTTCAACTTTAACACACTGTATTTACTTAGTTGTGCGTGCAAAAAGATTTCCTGCAATTTGGGATTATTACCGTAATTTAGGGTGCACGCTCTTTGGGTTTTACCTCTAAATGACACGGTTGAAATAATCCACCTAAACTGTTGACTGTTGTTAAACTGGTGTCATTACCACCTGTCTGATTGTCTGACTTTGTTGTAGCACAGTGTTTACAGATTTCAGCAGTTACTTTTCAATAATGCAGTCAATGTTATCCTAACGAATAGATATGATGGGGAAAGCTGTGAAAATAAGACCTACGTTGTAAACCTTTGTGGCTACCATATAATTGGCAAAACCTTGTACTTGTATGTTTTATAATGCTAATGAGTTTCACAGTTGGATCTCAATCTGTGCTGTAGCTTGTGCTCCTCCAAAAGCCATTAGCCAGCCTCTCTCTCCCCCCCTCTCCCTCTCTCTCTCCCTCTCCCTTTTGCTCTCCCTTTTCTTGACTCGCCCTGGCACAATGCCAGAGACACAGCTGTGAAAATTACAGGTCTGCTTCATGGAAACACAGAAGAAGAGGAGGAGGAGGCGGCAGGGTTGGTGGGGAGGGAAGCATGAAACAGAGCAGAGACCCACAGCCCGGCGTCAGCTGTTGGCCGGCACACAGCTGCAGTGGATGTGGAGCTTTCAGAGCCGGGGTCTCGCTCACTTCTCACACACACTGGGATTGTTTACATGGGGTAGCATAGTGTGTGTGTGGAGGGGGGAGGGGGGGTATCAAACCCTTTTTTGCTATGGCCTAACAGAACAGAAGCCCTCACTGTGACTGACAAACGTCAGGCTCCTTCAGTAAAAAGCACATGGCACCAAGCGTCCTTCAGTTTGGCAGATGCTAAAAGCATGACGGAGGCCCTGGCAGGTGGGCAGGCAGGCGGGCGTGCGGCCGCCTCCTCCTCGCTCCTTCCTCCGCTGGGTTGAAAAATCCAGCAACAGGCCTGCTCTATCAGAGAGTCATTGTTCATGATGATGATGACAATCTCTCACTGTCTCCATTGCCTGCGCTATCTCAATCCATCACTCTCTTGTCTTGTGCCTCCCCTCCCTCCCCGTCCCCTCGCTGTCTCTCACACATTCCCTTAATTTTACTTCTCTCTTGTTCTCGCCTGCTCTCTCAGAAAGTCTATGTCAAACTATGTATCCCCCGAGGAGCTGTCGGGCAAAGAAAAGCAGGGTGAATGTGAGAAACTGCCCCTCTGATTTCTACTAAGTTTGACTTCTCTCCTGCTCGATGAGATGTGAGATTCCCTCTCCACCTTCCTCACTCGTCTCTGGCACTTTGCTTCAAATTTTGTGAATTTAGTCTTCATCACTATCTCTCTCTCTCTCGCTCTCTCTCTCTCTCTCTCTCTCTCTCTCTCTCTCTCTCTCTCTGTTTTCTCCTCTCTTCTTCCTCTTTGCCAGTCAGACTGTCTGGCATCTTGCCCTGTCTCTTTGAAGAGGAGCAGTAGAAGCAGATAATTACACTTCCTGCCCTGTATCTGCTCTGTAGCGCTGAACTGCCATCTCTACATCTGTAGGCTTCCACGCTGCAGCAGAGAAATAACAGTTCACTACCTGTTCTGTTTTACAGCAAAACGCATTGTTTTCCAACGATGACGCGTGCATAGTTGCAGGCTAAGTCTACAAAATTCAGTGATCATCTTCAGAATATAAACTCCCCTACTTTTGTGCCATGCCTCAGCTGTTTCAAAGCATTAAACATATGTTCTATCATTGTCATGTGTGGTTTACCATCTATTTATCAGTTTGGTGGCAGCGTTAAATTCCCTCAGATTATATTTTCCTGTGTTGTCTTATTTCTAGCAGAAAGAAATTTCTAAACCCACACAAACAATATGTCGTACGAATAAGTTGCTGTCCCAGAAACAAACCGCCGAGTGCCCCGGTGTTGTTGCTTTCGCCCGTGCATAACACAAATGCCTCTTGTTCACCCACGCATTCTTTCGAAAACCTTGGTCGACAAGTCGCAGTATTCAGCCAGTCGTATGACAATGACACGTTGCTGCAGTGGTTAGCAGGGGTAAAGCCTCCTGAATGACTTCACTTTTTCGTTTGCGTGTTTACTGTTTGTGTCATCACATTGAAAACATGTTTTGCTTTAAAGTCAATGTGAAATGAAAAATGACATTTTAACCCCTTTTAGCTCATATTGTCTGTCATGTTGTGCACCTTAATTATATATAAAGGATCTTTTCTTCGTGTAAAACAAAATATGTTGTGTGCTTACTTCAGTTAGTACCTAACAATTTCAGCCAATAATGTTATGACATTCATCCATTAATCAATCAACATTCTTTCGCGATAACTGAACATTCTTTTTGTGATAAGTGAAAGAATGTGGAGCTACAGAGGACTATGTGGAGCCACAGTCCTCTCTAGCTCTCTACATTCTATTTAGCGGTCCAATCAAAATGCGAGGGATTTGATTTAAATCTCTCTTGTAACTGTACGCCGCTCAAATATTTCGTTTCACTGGGGAATAGAGGTGAAGTCCCGCCCCTTTCAGTGAACCACCATGGGGACGGTACTGTAGTCCACGGTGAGAGTCAAATCATTTTTTTGATCCTGTTTAAATTGCGCCATGACTTTAAACATATGTTAGACAATTTAAAAGATCATTTCACAAGTCAAGAAAAAAGAGTCGCTGATAAAACGCATCAAGTAAGATGACGTTACATTTGTGCATGGAGCACATAGCTGTGTTGGTGATGTACACTGTGCAAGAAGACAGATGTTTCACACCCAAAAACATTATGCTACGACAATCTGCGACTTTATTGATTTGCAAAATGATCTTTTTAATTGACAAACATCCAACAAAAATATATTTGTCTCTCACGGTTACTACCGTACATATTTTTTTCCAAAATACAGTGCCATGGGGGACACCGGAAGGGGTTTGACAACAAACATTGTGCACTGCCAGGACATTTTCAACAGGTGTGACGCAGCCCTGCTTCTCTCCGCCTTTCTTCGTGTGACTAAATAGACCACATTCATGTGTGGTTTAGGGATGTGGATGTTGATTACATGTTGGTGTATTAACAAATATTCTTCACAAGATACAGAGACAGATTGATAAAGCAATTTTAGCTACCATGATAGCACCTGTGCCTTCGCCACTGAAAGGTTTTAAAATGAGGTGGAGGAAGACGCATGGAGCTAAGGTTTGCCACTTAAACCAGCAATTAGGGATTTTTTGGGCCACCTTGGGGCAGCGTAAACAAATTGTAAACGCAGCATTGACACGCCATCATCTTTTAAGCTTAAATGGCAAAGTTGTTGGCATTTATTACAAATGCAACAATTACAGAGCAACATTAGCATTCATTTGGAGTCCAATATTCATTTTCTTTTAGCTCTGTTTTGTTCTTCCTGAGGGGAAATATCTCGCTCTTTAGCATCTAAATGCTCTATGGGGAAGGCATGACCGCCCTACTCTGCCTCTGATTGGTTTAGCTTGATAGTCTTACCCTAACCTTAATCAGTCTCACTGGTCATGCCTAAACCTAACCAATACTACCAACGAAGGCCACAAGTACTTGCCAAACAGAGGCAGAGTAGGCCGGGTCTTTCCTTTGCCATAGCAGGATTTGTCCAGGTATGGCTACTTTCTCTTGCTTTAAAGGCTTGAATAGAAGACTTCACATTGTGGCTATTGGTATTATTGTTTACCTTCGTTCCAAGAACAAACCGTATATATTTTTGTAAACCTTTAGTTGACAGTGCACTGACGCTGTGGCAGCTGGAGGTCGGCTGCTCTGTTGCAGAATCTGAGCGCTGACTTTTCAGGCAGGGCAAGCGGAGAAAGAGATCAATAAAGTATCACAGTGTTATTTCACTCTCCTCGGTGCTATCTCTCCACCTTTTAGAATGAAAAATTCATCATCCTCCGTAAATATCTACTGAGACAAGTTTCTGAGGCAATATCTTGTTGAATGGGGGTATACACACACGACCAATTGTACATCAGTTGGGAGATTTCTGAGGTGAAAACGGTCTGAAGAAATACTGTTGAGTTTAACATAATATTACATGTTGTGCGCAAGGATGGTAAGGGGTTTCCTTTCCTGACACTAGAGATTCAAACACTCTTCTCTGTCAGGGAACCAACAGGTCATGTGACCTTATTTTAAGAGCCTGTCTTTGCCTTTATTCAAATATGCACCTGTGATCTGTCTATGGGAGTTGCAGCAACTGTTCTGACCACATCTTTTTATAAGTTGATTACTACCCACACATTTTGCCTACATTAATGTAGATTTTGCATTGTTTTTGATGATGTGTTACACCTGTCTTTACTGGTAGTGGCTAGATTGAAATCCTCTTTGCAAATGAGCCCAGAAAAAAAGACAAATATACAGTTTAACTTGCTTCATATTTGTAGACGTGTTAAGTATTCACACTGAATTCCTGGATACACCTACGCTCAGTTCAAAACCCCTGAGTATGTGTGTGCCCTTTGGAATCTCAAAGCATCTTTCAGCTCCTTGTTGTTTTTTTTTTTTGCCCCCTTTTTAAAATATATGTAAATTTTGTCAGATCTCAAATCGTTTTGAGATTTTCACTAGTCTGCGTTTTAGCATTAATTTAGATGCCAGCTCTATGTCTGTATCATCATCATCACCACCAGCAGTGAGTGATTGAGTGAGTGAGTGCTTCCTGCATGCCGGAAGCATCTAATGGTCCCGGTCGGTGTCATGCATCTTTCTGCAGTGGGTTGCAGTGTATTGCAGTACAGGTCAGCTCTCAGCAGTCTCTACTCCCTCAGCTTCCCCCGGTGCTCATGCCTCATTAACTCAACCCACCCAGCTTATTTACAGCTGTTAATTACACACTGGAAAGCTGATATTGATGAGGACAATCTGCATTTATCCCAATTAAGCTCGATTCTGACTAGATGCTAACTTGATAGCAGAGTGGCTTTCCAATCAGTTTGTTGTTAAGAGACTGAACCTGCTGTTTGGTGCAGTTTTCCTATAATTGAACATCCACTGAGTGAGAGCAGCATCTGAGCCATCATCATCAACAGTGTGTGTATTATGTAATAGGCCGATGTTATCTGTGTCTCCTCAAGAAGTAGGGTAATAAATGATTAGCGGCGACCCATCACTCCTCATTAGATTCCACGTATCATTAAGAGCAGAGGATACAGTAAATGAGACTAATTAAGAGGGATACATGCTTCTATTTTCTGCTGTCGGTAATCTGACCATAATAATCGCTGGAATACTCCTTTAGGGATTTATATTATGTAATACTCAGAGTTGATCTTAATGGTGTTTATGTTGATGTGCAGGGACATGATATGTTCTATAAACAATAGGTTTACTATGAATATTTGAGCCAAGTAAACACATACATGCTTTTATTCTCTGCTGTCATTAATCTGAAATTAGGAATATATATATTATGGATGTAATATTAATTAGTGACTTCACAGTTTGTGTTGCTATAGCTATGGGGATGCAGTGTGTGTTTTACACACAGTGAGTTTATAGCTGTCTGAAGGTGTTTCATATGATTTCAATAATATTTCAATATACAGTTTAATATTATGTTTTAGTTGTACCTTAATATATGACTATAATTCTAGGACCTATAGTTTTCTTGCATGTGACGATTAATATTGTAGTTTACTGATTACTGGCCTCTTCTTATCTTTATTAAGAAATATGACATGAGCCTTATTAAGGCAAAAAGAGTTAAGTGATCTTCATGATGTTTGTGTTGCTGGAACTTGGTTTATAGTTGTTTTTTTAACATAATGATAATTTACAGTCTTGTTAGTGGTGAGTAAACAGTCCTGTTTGGCACTATTTAACAGCCCTTGAGGACCTATTTTCTTATAGTTTTTAGTCAGCTGTCTGTGTATTATGAGTATTACTTTTTTTTTTTTTCTCAATTTCTACTTATTGTCCTTATGTTTTAGGCTCAAACTTAACTATTTCTGAGACGACCACTTCTTGTTGGCCTTTAGAAGAGAAGTTTGGTAATGTCCAGTGGCGATGTTTTTGCTCAGGAAACCAAAATAGAGATTTAAAATAATAGGACATATTGCAGGGGGAAATACACGCGCATATTTCTTGAAGGGAATTTAAAAAAAGAAAATTCCCCAGTGATGATTGCGTACCCGGTTTAGTCCCTGCAGGGATATTACAGCAACATGAGCGTTATAGAGGGATGTCCCGGTGCAACGGCCAATGTGAATGCAGGCAGCGCATGCATATTATCTCCAGCATGCCACTTCGGAAGTAGGTCACCGCTCACCGATTTGTTCACCATGTCTCCAGCTACTGTGGGCTGTTTGGTCCGCGGATCGCTCCCCAGGTCGACAGCCCGACCGGGTAGAAACTGACCACCAGGAACAGGGACGGACGGGATTTTTCATTTCACCCGACGGGACACGCAAGGTAACGATCAATCGCGGCTGTAATCCCCGTCACAGTTGGAGATGATCGGATCGGTGGGTAGCCTGCTCCTAACAACTCGGCTGTGACACGAGCTCCTACTGATACTGATATTAACCAGCGGCGCCTCGAACCCCGGATTGATCGAGGATGGTCGGCTGTTTTAGACTCGTTTCCCCGTTGAGGAGCTTTTTTCACTTCTCGTATCGCAGCCCGCACTCCTGCTACGGCATGCTGTCAGATTAACACCGTCCACCACCATGGCCAACTACGAGCTCCAGTAGGCGAGACTGCTTCTCTCTCTCTTTTTTTGTAGCCCGATTACAATACGTGCAATAACGCGGCTCTTAATTGCATTTTTTCCCCCCGTTTATTATAATCCATAAGTGGATGTGGGTGTGTTGGTAACTGCTGGTGCCTGAACCTGCATGGAGGTGAAGGGAGGAGGTGGTGGTGGTGGTGGAGGAGGACGGTTGGGTGGTGTTGGTGGAGGATTGTTGAACTGCTGATTTGCTCCATGAAAAGTGGAGTTGTGTTGCTGTGCACTATCTGAAGCAGCACACGCACCGCTTAGATTCCTGAGAGCTCCGTGCCGCGGGGCTTTCTCTCTCATGATGACAGCTCTACACCATGTCCGTCCTCTGGATGAGTCTGTGCGACAGCCAGGCAGCACAGCCACCTCCTCCTCTGTCTTCAGATATTACTGTACAGTCAGTGTACACGCAGAGGGGGAGACAACAGTATCATTATGTGGGTGTTGTGTGTCCATTGTGCGCCATTTATTTTAAATTGCATAATGTTTAAAGAGGGGATCTTTTGATATCTGTCATTTTCAGAAGTAGATATCCGTCTTTCCATTTGATCTTCTAAATCAGTGCTTCTTAACCTGGGGGTCACAACATCAACAACGGGTCCCCAGAATGTAAATAAAGGGTCACAAAGATAATTAAAAGGGATAAGAAGGAAAATTGATATCTGTTACCTAAAATAATTTCACATTTTAGCTTGTTTTTCTTGGAATACACTGGAATTGGTGAATCTGACAAGTCATAAGATGATGATCAAGAAATCCTGTTAAGTTCCCCTTTTCTTGGGAAAGATACTTTTACCCTTTCAGGCCTTTAAAAACCTTCAAATACAAAATAAATCACTCTTTTGTGAACCTGCTCACAAGTCATGTCCACACAAGACAAACATGTTTTGGAAACAATTATCTAAATGACTGGTTTCCAAATATCAGACCGCGATATTCATTTGAACCTATTGTTTTATTTGTTGTGGTCAGTGTGGTGAAGGTTTAGCCGGGAATAGTAAAAACGCTCTTCTATGAGCTCATTTCCTTCCATTGTGCATGCTTGTCTTATTTAAATGAAGCGACTTGATTTGATATCCGTAGACAGAAACTCAATGCGAGGCTCCTTCTGTCCTCCTTGTGATCTGGAAATTAAATTTCTCTCTCATGGATTGCATTTCACGGTTCACCGAGTCCTTCGGCAATAAGGGCAGAGATGGCATGAGATGGTTCTTGAAAATGTCCAGCCAGAGAGTTGCGTCCGCTCCGAAGTCAAAGTGGGTTTGCGTTTGTGGTACGACGCAACTGGGTATGTTCTCAGCAATGTTAAGATGAAGCAACAGATCACAGCTTACAACAGACACAAGGTAGGATTTAGTGTAAAGAAAATGAGCGAAGAGAATAGATTAAACCTCACACGGTCTTCTTGTAATTAGAGCACTTCAACAAGAACCGCTCTTTTTGGTTTTCCCAACCCTTCATTAGGTGTTACATGATAGCGAGTTGTAAAAGAACAGCAGATGTGTTGCACACTGGTGATGAGTTGAAGTTGTGTTAAATACTCGAGTGCATGAATAAGCGATTGTTATGCAGCGCAGAAACAGTTTTTAGCAGAATTTGCTTGCATTTTTGAGTCATATGCCGTCGTTACTCTCTTTTTGACGCACGTTACTCGACTGCAAATGGTGGAAGAATACAATTGTGAAATGGCGTATGGGCAAACGGGATGTCTTGACTGCCCCTCAAGAGTCATTTAAAGTCTGGGTGCCAAGTGGTTCAATTTAAAAACAGCACAGAAAATGACATTTAAACATGATTTGATGCACTTTCCTTCATAGAAAGAAAACATCAGTGAGGGCACAAACATCATTTACAAATGGGCATATCAGGGTCTCACATTTCAACTGATTCCAGTCAGTTATTGCCAATACTAGAGATATAGCATGTGATTGCAGATAAAGCCTTTTTTTTTTTTTTTTTTTTTTTTTTACAAAAAGTTGGGATTTTATTTGTGAGGGGATGCATTTTCATGAACAATAAAACAAGGACGCTTGGTGATGAGGTTGTTATGCTCTCTTCCACTAAAGGTTGCATCTCTGCACTAGTGCGTCAGAGAAAATCCAAACGCTTCCTCTTTTGTTAACTAGCTTGTATACTGTAAATAATTCATGTAGCGCTGAAACGGTTAGTAGATCCTTGGATCAGTTTATCAACAGAAAGTTTAAAATCAATTTTTGAGAATCATTAAAGTCATTTTCTAGTTCTAGCTTCGGCTTTTCTCTGTTTTAACAGAATATCTTTGAGGACCAACAAGACCTTTGAGTAGGGCAGGGCTGTCCTCGGCCAAAGAAACTAATTTATTAGTCGAATTAATTAGTTTAGTTGGTAAGAATCACAGAAAAGTACCACTTTAAATCCAGTGTTTACCAAAGATGTGTTTATAAGTTGCTTGGAAATAAGTAATTCATCATGAAAAGCAGAAAATCTTCGTCGACTGAGACCAAAATGACGAGTTGACTAATCGACAAAGTGAGGGTAGCTCTAGAATATCTCCACTTGGGTTCGGAGAAACTGTAAGGAGCATTTTTGCTATTTTATTGACAACTTTGGAAATATTTGACAATCATTTGACGTATGAGCTTGTCGGATAACGAATGTGCACTCATAACGAGCAACTTGTTAAATAATCTAACTGGACTTATTTGTGTCTGGTATTAATGGAAGCTGAGATTCAGACTTATTCATGTCTGAGAGAGTAAGTGTTCGTAAAAAGCTGAATGGTTTTCTGGCTGAAGAGTCACTTCATTTAAAAAATAAAAAGTCCCATGCTGACTTAGTTCTTGGAGGTCAAGTGGCATAATTGTGTTTCGGTGCAGAAGGATGATCCGTCTTCATGCTGCACACAGGAGTGTCATTGCATAAAGGTCACTGGCAGTTGAATCTTCGGAGCTTTAAAGGTTTTCTCCTAAGTGAGGTGCTTTTTGTGTTGAGAGAGCAGAAAGACTCGTGTGAATTGCAGAGGATCGTGCAGCTTATACGTCTTCTACTCCGAAGTTGCTGGAGGTGCTTTGATGCACTCTGTAGCAGCCTGTTGACATGGAAACTGAAGAGGCTATTGTTTGACGCGTGTTTTCCGCCACCTGTGCTGGTGAAATAAGGATCAATTCATGAGTCATTTGATCATGCTGTTTGGTTTGGTGTCTTCAAATATTGGAGAATGACTCCTTAATGTCATGCCTCACAGTGATTTTAAAGAGTTGGCTGAGCCTTTTACCTTGTAGAAATTGAAAGATACACTCCCTCAATGTGACAGTCTTTTCACGTTTAATCTGATTACCTACTCTTTGCTGAGCCATAGTGCCATGCACAGAGATCAGCTTCAGGCTGTGGCTATGGTTAACAACAAATCAGTGCGGAATAGTGCATTACGGATCCAAATCACTTCTAAAAGCATCCATCGCATCAAACGTTAAATGCATCACCTAAACTGATTCTGGGCCGTGTTTCTGTGCTTCATCACTGAGTGAGTAAAAGCTCGTAATATTGAGCTCCTTGTGGATTGTGCGAGTCATTAATGTGCTTCAATATGAGCTCATGGAGCTTAAAATGATCTTTATTGACAAAGGGAAAAGGCAATATTTTCTTTTTTTAAGTCGGCTGCAATCCTGAATCAAAACACGCAGCAGACACAGCATAATGAATTCCTATATAATGAGATAAGTGGGAAAAGAGCAAATGTTAAACTAAGATGGAGCAGACAAATGGGAAGGAGGTTGGAGTACATATGGCCTCAGGCATAACATATCATGTGCTCTTTATCTCCGCTCATCTTCCGTCTTGTGTGTGCAGTGTATTTGCATGTCAAGGAGACAGGCTGTCTAAGTGGTCATATTCTCTGGGGACCTGGACAGCAAACTAAGTAAATCCGATTGTTGAATAATGCATCAAAAGATCCTGTCGGTTACATTAAGTCACTCTCAGATTCTCTGTCTTTGTGCGGCTTCAGCTTTACAGTTAAATGTCCAATCTGTGTCTCCCCAGAGAGTCTATGGACCCTGGTGATGACCCATGATGATGCTCGCTGAAGGGTCTCTCTGAGCTGAAACCCGCCATCGTAGGACCCACGTGGATGAAGAGGAGGTGGTGGCTCTGCCCCCGGACGCTGTGACAATGGTGAAAGCTCAGCGGAGCCAGCCTGTGAAATGTGGGAAGCCCCGGAAGGAGAAGGGAAGCAAGGAGAAAGGAGGTGGTGTGAAAAAAGGGAAAGAGAGAAAAAATGAGTTGAGAGGAAGGAAAAAGAAAGATAGAAAGAAGACACTGGCAGGGGGTGACGGAGATGCGCTGGATTGTTGCGTCCTGCTCACCCGTCTAGAGGAGAAACGGGTTGAGGGTAAAGTAAAGGATGCACCAAAATCTGGGAAACAAAAGAGGGTTAAAGTCAAGAAGAAGCTGCACTCCAGCTCCAGTCAAAGAAGGACGAAATCTGGATTTAAGAAAACGTCCACAGCCAATCAGCAAGCACTGGAACCAAAAATCAACCAATCTGACGCCTTACTCATGTTTCCCGCACCTGTCTTTGAGCCCCGCCAGCGGAGAATGGCCTCTCTTAACGCTGAGGCTGTCAACAGCTTGCTGCTCTACAGAGATGATTCAAATCTCACGAAGAAACAGCAGCCTTCTAGTGAAGACAAAGCAAAAGATAGTCTCACTAAAAATGAAAATAGAGGTCATAAAACCAAAAAGGTTGCCCCGGGAGGGAAAGCAGACCCAAAAGAAAGACCTAAAAAACAGAGGCGGTCGCCAGCGGAGGCTGAGAACATCGACTGGTTGGCTTTGTTTGCGCCGACGCCTCGGCGTCAAGCAGGCCTTACTGCTGCAACGCTGCTCAAACTCACTAGTAGCCGGTATGGAACCAAACGGCAAAAGATGACGGACTCCAAGCCGGCGAGTGGGAGTGAAGCAGCAGCTACGACTCAGGGTGAGATTAGCGGTAAGCCAGTATGTGGAGAAACAAAGCTGACCAAAAGAACAACACATCCCAAACATGCGGACCAACTAAAGCACATAAAACAGGGTACAGAAGATCCGGTTCGTTCCCAGCCGGACTCTACCATCCAGGGTTGCTGCAGTTTGTGTAAAAGTGAGGCTCTGGATCCAGAGTGGAAGGGCGCCACAGGAGGACAGGAGTGTCTCAAACATGAGCTCCATCGTGGCTCTTCGCTGGGATTCTCCTTGAAAACAATCAAAAAGGAGCAGGTGGAGACTGACGTGTCTTCCTGCTACTGCTGCTCCCAGGAGAGGTGCGTCGAGTACTGTCACAGACTGGCCCTCTTCCTGGAGGACAAGACCTTCAAGGAGCCCGAGGACGGCACGCTGTCCGAGGTGTTCCACCACCACCATCACCACCACCACCATCATCACCACCATCTTCAGGCCCCTCACTCCGTAACCCATCCGGCAGCCATAACCATCAGCCCGCACACCTACACCTGTTTCCCCGGCTACTACGTCCACTTCAGCCACCCGGACACCTCCCCCTCTCCCATGTCACCCCTCGCTTTGTCCCCAAAGAGCGGCAGGAGACCCAAGCTGCTGCCCAGCACCGGTCCACAGCCCTCAGGGATTACCCATCCAGTGTACTGCTGCACCTCAGTGGAGGCGTGCTACGGAGAGCCCTGCAGGGTCAACGGCTACTCCTCCTACACCGGTGTGATTCCAGCCATCGCCAGAGGAGGGTGCTCCTTCAGCCCCCCGGACTGCACCAAATGTAACCACGGCATCAAAAGAGGTGAGCAGACAGTTGATGATGAGTTAATGTACTGGTATCTGTCTTAATGGTACTTATGTAACAACACTCCTCAAACGCCTCAGATGGAAGGAATAAGGACAGTAGCGTGTCCTTTATCTCTTTTATTTCTGAATCCTAATAGGATGTGTGTAGTAAAAGTGTGGCAGTGATGTACTGCAGATGAACTTTAAAGTTGCCATCCTTAAGATTCCCGTCCTGGTTGAGTGAAAACTCCCCCTGCATGTTGGATGTCAACATCTTTCTTCAACTCCTGGCCCCCAGTTTGTAACGGAGGCTTATTGTGATACATTTGGAGTTTGTAGTAAATTCTCAGTCTTTAGAGAGCTTCCTGCGGAGCCACAAAATAAGTGAAACAACTTTTTGTTCACAGGCTGAGCTCCCCATGAGAAGGAAACTCAACTTTATGTGTAAAATAAAATCACTGACCCCTTTAAGTAAGACAGAAGGATTCCCCGACTAGGTTTTAGTATTAAACGTT
>NW_022280037.1:4568607-4589998 GCF_004355925.1 Anarrhichthys ocellatus | reverse complement strand
TATATGTGTATAGTGTATATATGTGTATAGTGTATATATATATATATGTATATGTATGTATATATGTGTATATATGTGTATAGTGTATGTATATATATATATATGTGTATATGTATGTATGTATATGTGTATATATGTATGTTTGCTAATGGCTAAAGCAAGTGGCGTAATGCTTACGTTAATGTATTCTCCATGGAGGAAACATTGACCAATAATTAACCTTAATGTCATCACCACAACTGTGTCATGGGAGTGTGCAGAACCTGTTCTTGTTATTGCACACTTAGCTTTAGTGTGTGTGTGTGTGTGTGTGTGTGTGTGTGTGTGTGTGTGTGTGTGTGTATGTGTTTGTGTGTGTGTGAGGGGTTTCAATGTTAAAGACTATAATTGACCTTAATTGAGGCTCTGTTTGTTATTTCTGCTGCTTCAGCGGAACTAATAACTGAGTATCGTTCATGTCTCTATTGTGTAACCTTATTAAAGGTTGATGATCACCGTAGTGGCTCCTTAAAGAACTGTCTGTCACTCTACTTTATGTTGCCTGTTTTGTTTCCTCCTCAGACGACTACCCATCGACCCTCAACGACCATCACAGATCTTCCTCCATCCCCATCTCTCCCAGCCCCAGAACCCTCACTGGCTGCCCCTCTCCCACTGTGCCTCCGGCCGGCCAATCGGTGCCCCGCATCCAGACTCCACTGTCGGACCCCGGCCGACCGCAGCCTCCGCTGCAGGTGGCGAAGGAGTGTCCACAGACTGCCAAGTCGCCCAGCGGGTCGAGGTCTGGCACGCGCGGCACCGGCGGCATCGGCTCGGCTGCCCGCCCTCTCAACAGGAACAAGAAGCAGAAGCTCGGCACCGCCAGCATCGGAGGGCGAACGGTTGCTAAGCAGCCAAAGAACGGACGCCAAAAATCAACCAATGGCTGGCAACCAGTTGGCCTGCCCTTTCAGAAGGAGGTTTTCTCTGTGGTACGTAGAGAAAGCCATGCTGGTGCTTTCTGATGCGGCCATGACGGTGCCGCTTGTAATTGCATGTGGTGTCATTTAACGGGCCTGCCTTGTCCTAAGAGAGTGTGATTTATTACACCTGCATCTTACACCAGCTGTTTCACTGTATGTTGAGTTTTGTCCACATTTCTGTTGAGGTACAGAAGTCATTCAATACAAATCACATTTCATCAGCGTCTGGCTGCTTGAGGAGTCAATATTTCCTGCTGCCTGTGTTCCCAGGGAGAGGAGGCTCCGGTGCTGAGGAAGTGTTTCGAGGGAGTCCAGAGGGACGGGGAGCTGATTCGGGTCAGAGACACTGTTCTGCTGAAATCTGGACCGAGAAAGAAGTCTCTGCCTTACGTAGCCAAGATCTCATCTCTGTGGGAAGAGCCAGAGTCAGGTAGGACACCTACTGTACACAGTGTTGACTTCCAGCACACGAGAAAGCTGAATTAATGCGGTAATAACCGGTTGTTTGTCTTCAGGAGAGCTGATGATGAGTTTGTTTTGGTACTACCGTCCAGAACACACACAGGGGGGACGCAATCCCAGTCTACATTGTGAGGTGAGGTTTTACGCCTTTTTTTAAAAATACTGGTTTCTGATTGGTCTGCAAGTGTTGGACGTAAAATCAAACATAGCTCCAGTTAACAATCTGCAAACAGCTTG
Source organism: Anarrhichthys ocellatus (assembly GCF_004355925.1). Lineage (NCBI taxonomy): Eukaryota > Metazoa > Chordata > Actinopteri > Perciformes > Anarhichadidae > Anarrhichthys > Anarrhichthys ocellatus. The sequence continues at coordinate 4,588,337 of NW_022280037.1, read as the reverse complement.
TAAATCAGTGTGTAAGGTTTATTTAACTGAATGTAAGCATAGCTAGAATATTTATGCTTCATGCCATGTTAGCCACGTCTCTTAAGTGGAAAAGTGGAAATAAGATAAACTGACTTTTAAAACACAATCTATTATACCCATCTCTTTATAATTTATTTATTTATTTATAATACATCTTCAGTAGGAACAAATGAGTCTGAGAACCACAGACAGAGGGGAAGTTGGAAAGTACTGAGAAACAGAGTACGGCATTGTTAGTTTTGGAATTAGATTTTTGTTGATGTAAAGTATACAGTGACAACATTATCTTTTAAACACAGTGTCTCTCTTCTGTTGGCTAAGTGTACAGGGTATATTCTTGCTTAATTCCTTTTTCTAATAAAATATTTTCCTGTCGGATATGAGAATTAGTTTGCAACACAACATAACACACTAATGTTTTTAGCAATTCATCTTGAGCCTCTCTCCATTCACTTCTGACTCAGAAAGTGAAAATGAGTTTGAAAGAGATGAGTATAAACAAACAAACAAACACACACGTACGCTGGCAGACACACATGTTGACGAGCAGCTTCTGTTGTGCTTGCTTCGCATTGTCAGTAATCTCCCAAAGGACCAAGTTGCACTTTATTTAATCTCTAGAAACAATAAACCACACAACTGTCATTTCTCGGCTGAATTTACAAACGCATCAGAGCAGCGGTGTGAGAACAGTAGCAGGGCTTTGTCTCTGAGGAAGAAACATCTTGCTCCTGTGACTCTGTCTCGCTTCTACTCCATGTCTGGAAGGCACAAGTGCTCATGTGCAATGAAGTAAGGATTAGCAGAAGTGGACTGTAATGTTAATAATTATGTCTTCTTTAGTGTGAAATCACCTGAAAATAAGAATCGTTGTGTTTTCGTTACATTAGAATGAGCTGTTTATACATTTACTGATTCACAGAGTCCGCCATGTTTCTACAGTAGCCCAGAACGGACAAACTAAACACCGGCTCTAGATGGGGCCATTTACATTTTGTGTCGACCACTCCTGCTACATGCTTGGCACACAGGCGAAGTTTTTGTTGGTTGAATCTGCAACCTCACCGCTAGATGCTGCCAAATGCTACACACTGCACCTTTAAGGGATCAGTTGATCATTTTGAGTTTTAGTTTTTACATGACTGACACTTTCTTTCTCCAGAATGAGATCTTTGCGTCTCGTCACCAGGATGTGAACAGTGTGGCCTGTATTGAAGACAAATGCTATGTCCTAACATTGGCACAGTTTTGTCGGTAAGAGAGAACATTTTGTGGTGGCTTTCTTTGAAGTGTATTTCTTGCATTAAACATGTTTCCTTAGAAAGATGACATAGTCCTGCTGAGAAAATCCTACAGCGCTGGTTTTGAAATGCACAATGTTTAACATAAAAAGCAGGCTGTTTTTTCTCAGTCCCTCAGACAAGTTTGCTCCCATGAAACATCTGTTTTCTTAAATGCTTTTTTTAAGACGATTGAGTTTGATGTCCGACTATTTGTGCTTCGTCCAGATTTTGTGCCTTGGTAAAACGCCATAGGGAGGGCGTGCGCGACTGTGCCGCCTCCTTCGTGGTGCCACCCATTGTCGGCAACGCCATGCCCACCCACCACTGTGTGCCCGATGACGTCGACCCAGAGCTGGTGTATTTCTGTCGACACGTCTATGACTTTCGCTACGGACGCCTCCTCAAGAACCTGCAGTAGCATCTGACGGGGGCATGACACGTGATGCTATTGGAAGTGAGATAATCTTATACACCTTCCACAACTTGTTATTGGATACACACCTACCTGCTGCTTGTGGGACAGGAACTGGAAGTTTAGAATGAAGAATTGACAGATGAGCTTCATTTGTTTTAAAATCACTTGCTCGTACTTACATACCACACCTTTTATTTAGTAAGAGTAATACCCTGACATGTAGTATAACAGTTAACATGGCAGTGTAATGGTCTTTGTCATACATGGCTCTGTGGTGTCGTAGCAGCTGTTTGGAGAACGTGGAACTTACTCTGCTGTAGAAAATGCTACTGTAGCTCTTAGAAATGTGACATTTGATGAGTATGAAGAGAGGTTGATGTTACATGTGAAATATGTTACTGTCTGCCTGACGGATATCAGACACTCGGTGTGTCTCAATGATACGCCACAGCTGAAGAACATTTTAGGCATGTCGTGCCGCGTTGGCCCTTGAGAGGAGACAAAGAGATTCCTGAGTGGCTGAAGATTCAATCACATTTGATATTAGATATATTCTGCATACAAATGTTTTACAGAGAAGCTCCAGTGAACATCTGTGTTCAAGGTGTTTTTAGGGAATAGTTTTTGGGGATATTTTTTGCTTTCTTGACAAAAGTTAGATGAGATAATCAATGCCACTCTTGTGTCTGTATGGTTAAATATGAACCTAGTGCCGGCAGTGCACTGCACCCTTTAGCTTAGCATCGAGACTCAAAACTGGACAGGGTCTGGCTAGCTTTTTCCACCTGTTTCCTGTCTTTGTGCTGAGCTAAGCTTACTGGCTGCTGGCTACAGCTACATATTTACCAGACAAACATGAGTCATATCGAGTTTCTCATCAAACTCTTGGCAAGAAAGCAAATGTCCCAATTTTCAAACTGTTCTATGATTTAACATTTCCATTTCCATGTAACTATGATTGACCTGTATGTCTTTCTAGTGAACTCTTAACCACAGCTGTGAGGAGAGTTCTTGATCAGAAGGTTTGATTAAATCAAATTCAACTCTGTTAACACTGATTAAGTACAGGCGCGGCAAACAACGAAACGTGGACATTTTTTTTAGCTCCACCTCTCTGTTTTCTTCCTGAGAGAAGTATGAATTTTATGTAACTCTTCGATTCACCTGAATGGTGATTTCCTAACATAGTACTACACTCTACAACGAAAGCACACTTCAGTTAGTTTGGCTTTTTGCAGTGTGAAGACGTCCGATGAGCCGAGCATTGACAGGTTTTTTTTTTGTTATGCCGATGCTGAGGAATATTTTACCTTCTCAAAGCTGATTGTCAGAGGAGTAATATGACTCCGGTGTCAGCTAACTGTACATTTGCATTTATATATCTGGATGAGTGTCTGTTCTGTTTGTGGCAGATGGCAGTTAGTCACCTATATTCTTGTTTCTTCACCGCTGAGATGGTGAGTAATGTATTCAGTGTAGCAATTAGATCTGTGATGATGATGATGATGATCCATTCCTATGTTTGAGAGAAGATATGTATTTATTTCTGTACTGAGAAAATATAATTTATTTTCAAAAGATAATTTTAAAGAATAGAGTTTTAGATGAGTGGCTTGTATTCCTGATTATAAAGGAGGTTTCTCCTTCTTAGCTGCACTGTCTACGATGAAATGTGTGAGTCATTCGCAATAGTATTTCTGTGACTGAGCTTGCTTGCCTAATACAAGCCTATTAAATGTTGTGTTGAAAGTGTTGCAATCCTCCGGGCAGATGCGAGGACACATTTAGAAGGATCCCAGATACAGTTTGAAGGACACCTGCTAACATGTGACCAGAGATGCTTAACCTGCAGGACCAAAACGTACCTTGGCCTCTCCCAGCTTCCTGTCACTTCTCCTGAGATGATAAAGCTTTGCCTCGTCACCTTTAAATGCCGAATGCTACAATGATTTAAACCTACCTTGCCATTAGCCTGTGCCCTTGATCTTGCTGCCTTATAGAACATTCCCAGCCTTTCATTTAGAGATGTGTGCTGATATCAGCCTCGGGTAATGAGGCTTCTTAGTGTGCTGTATTGATTTTTCTCATCTAACTCTCAACAAGAAAGTGTATTTCCCAAAAATATTGAGTTTGTAGTTTTGTGCTTCTCGAAGAACAGCGGCTGCAGTCCGCTTGAACTCCATCGGTTGGGATGAATTTCAGTGGTTACAAAGTTTTCATGGTGGACAAAAAGTATCAAAATGTCCACAGAGACTTTTCTAATCCGCTTCTTCGTCATAATCCACCTCTCAGCTGTCCGTCTGTATGGTTATTATGTTCCCAACAAAAGACACAACTTCCTGGCAGAGCTTCAAGCAGTGAGGAAATGGATTATGCCGTTTGTGAGTGTTTTAATTCTTTATTCTGCTTTGAAACTTGTCACCATTTCAATCCTTTGTGTCCGACACGTTTTAAGGTCCCAACCGCTGTTCTTCATGAACTGCAAACTATTTACAACTACCTTTAAACCACAGGGGGTCGTTGATTGTGAAAATATACATTTTGGGTGGAGTACCATTTGAAAATGCCCACATCCTGCCTACTTCTGCTTTACTTTTTGTACGGAGGGTTGGGTCCATTACTTTTTGACTCTCGTTCGTTTATTAGACCCTGACATTTTGATCAAAGCAAAGGTTATCCGTTTGTAACACAACTAAAGCAAACCTTCACTGACTGGAACATTTAATTGAACGTTGATGGATGGTGGACAGACAGTATGGAAGCCCACAGAGTACAATCCAACAAAGCAGAAGTGGGTTTTATTTGGTTTTATTTGGATGTTCAATTTTAAATCCCCCTGGAGGTTCTGGATCAGAGTTAGAAACCACACACAGTCCATGTTATGGCCTTAGGAATCACTCTGCAAACTAGTTATGTCTAATCAAGATGTGTGATACTTATGTCTTAATTGGTCCTCTGTGCCTGTTCCCATCAACCCGTATTTACTCCGAATGTTTTCCCTGACGAGAAGGACGAGCTGTTGTTTTCACCCACCTTCCAAATGCCTTTCATTGTTGCCCGATGACGCTGGTCTGATCTTGAATCACCACAAAGAGGTGTTTGCACCAAAAAGAGAAAGACGGGAAGGTATCGAAACGTGAATTTTAATTTCATTCCCAGGTGTACAAAAACAACAACAACTATACTTTGGTTCTTCTGATGTGAATTTATGTTCATATTCTTTGCATGGCGTTTTTGGAAATATCTTGGAAATATTAACCACAGCACAGATTATTTGTATGGTTTCAAATGGACCTCTGTAATATAAGAAAAATATTTAATTGTAATAAATAATATATGAGTTTGAACATGTGTTTGGAAGCTTTTCTTATGGCTTATATCTAGTTGAATTGGCAAATACTCTAGCCAAGGGGAGAGCTGTAGTAATAGTTGTTGCCCACATGGGGGCTCACTCAGCCAATATTTGTATATGTGATTGGTTTTATCAAACGCAGTCATCTCAGCGATCAGAACACTGAGATTTAAAAGCAGTTTTCGAAAAATATTATTTTGTGTCAAATATTGCATTACAAAAATGCTCTATAAAGGTTCATGCAGGACTGAAAATGCATATTTGAGGTAGAAAAATATCTACAATACAAACTTAATTAGGTTTGTCAGACTCCTGTGTTATCACAACTGAATTAATTCAATGAATCAATTCTCACATCTAGCTCTCAACTCTCCTCCAGTCAGCCACCTGGTTCTTGTTTGTTCAATTAGAAATGTATGCCTCCATTTGAGAAAGTTTTACAATTTCAGCGATGAAAGGAGACTCAAACCTTTCTGCCACATGAAAACTACATATATCATCTTTATTTTAACTTAAATCTCAAGTAAAAAACACATAGAAAAATAATATTTAATCAAAATCACAGTTATCCTTTTATTAACTCACGCCTTTCCCCTTTGTTTCTACTTTTCTTATTCATTCATCTCCTTCCGCCGGAAATGACAAGGATCCTATTTATTTATTTATTACACTGCGTAGATCATGACAGGAAAAACAAGAGTGTGAGCATCAGAAAGCCGACACGAGGAGACATAAATCATCTCACTTCAATAATCAGTCCTCTGATGAATATGTATGAGGCCTCTAACACTACTCAATCAGGTTATGAGGTTTTAGATGGCAGGTAAATCATTTGCATCTGAAACAGCAAGCGTGTGTGGGGAAAGAGTCAGAAAGAAGAGCCAGCTGCTTCAATTCACCTATGATTTAGCAGTGGTGTGTGTGTGTGTGTGTGTGTGTGTGCTGTCTCAATGAGTTGTGCAGGGAATGTGTGTTTATGACATTGCTACTATCTCTTCTGGATGTCCTGGTCCTGTTTTTTGTGTTTTTGCAGTGACCGCCAGTACAGAATCAACATGTCTATTTAATCGATTATTCCCAACTACGGGTACTTGCATGCGAAGGGGGCACCTCTGTATAAATGATTGTGAAAACGAACGAAAAAAATCAACCAAAAATATTTTTTTATTTATATATTTGTGTTGAGATACAATTACCAATCACATAAGATTACAAATGTGAGCTAACGTTTTAACCGCTAAAGATAATTAACAGTTTAAAATGCTAAACGTAATGGGTAACCTGTTAAAATACCTAAAATGAATGGATAAATGGTTTAGTCCACCAGGTACAAATACAAACTTCACTAAACCGACATAATCAATGTTATGCAAAAGATATAAATTGAAATGAACATATTTGGAGCATCTGATAGAGCTGTGGGTGTACCTCATACAAAAAGGGATAACCACTAAACGTTGTTTAAAGGACAAAATATTTGAAAGGAAGAAAAAAAAAAAAAAAATTTTCTTACAAAGCCTCTCAAAAAAGGATTTAGTTATGAGTTGGGCTGAGAGCATGTGTATACCAGTATAGAGGTCCTGAGGTCTTTAAATTACACACCTGCATGGACTGACTCATTCCAATTTTCACCACTCTCCTGTTTTTTGAAGCTTTCCTGAGTACAGCTTTATACACCAGTGATGTACTGAACCACATGCGCACAGCTGCTTTAGCTTTTAAAAATTTAAGATTATTCTCGCAAAGATTTGTCAAAACAGATTTGTTTCTCCTGCTGCTTTGTTGGTCTGCACAAAGTCCTCTCCACAGAAGAAAGATATTCAAGATTTTAATGCTCAATCAAGCCCTCATTAATGTTTCTGTTTGTTTTCTGCCTACAGTGCCCCCTCGAAAGAGCCTTGTGAGTCTAGAGGGATAACAAAGTACTACAGTTGCAAATGACAGCCTGCCAATTGTTTTCTTCAGCTCAAAATGCCCTGCAAGGTTATTCCAGAATTGTCTTGTTTGTTTATTTGTATCATCAGGCAGCACAACATCACAACAACACCATTATCTTTTAAGAATCGGTTTACATTGTTTGTCTGCTCGTGTTGTTTCATAGCTCTGTCCTTCTGAACATTACAAATGCATAGAGTTCAGGCCAAAAATCCAAAGCACCACCATCTCTCCTGAATTTACACCCACAGCACACAACTACCGGTACTTCACTTCATCAACATCACTGACATTTGCATATAAAGACTTTGTTAAGCCTGCTTGTATTTGCATTTTCATAAAGGATGTTGACAACACAATCAGACATGAGGATAGCAAGGTGAATAAGTAGATTTGCTTACAATAAATTGCACATGGACCATGTTCAAATCGTTTAAATAAGTTTTTCTACCACCAATCTGCCCTCAACATCCCATAGTGACAAAGCGAAACCAGTATTTTAGAAAAAGAAAATTGCGAAAACTGAAATATAACATTGACATTAAGTATTCGGACCCTTTGCTATGTAGCTCAGGTGCCTCCTATTTCTCTTGATTAACTTTCATCGCTGTTTCAACACCTTGATTGGAGTCCACCTGTGGCACATTGAATTGATTGAACATGATTTGTAAAGTCTCGCACTTGTCTATATAAGGTCTCACAGCTGACAATGCATATCAGAGTAAAAAACGGGTTGTGGGACTTTGATATACAACATATTTTATTATTGCAACGCAACAGAGTGGGTGGTGTTGTTTGGTATACAGCATGGTCGCACAGGACTTGAGGTAGCAGGTCAGAAAATGCTGAGAACTCTGCAATGGTGCATTTTACTCACCAGACCACTTGTTTTCAGGTAAAAGTGACTCGGGTATCTTGTAACATATGCAGAACATTTGCCTAAATTAGGTAAGCAAAATGCACCTATAGCGGTAAAAAGTTTTTTTTAAAGCAAACTCAACACAAGCTAACTGTCATTATTTTAATTTCCCAATTTATGAAATGTTGACTCTTTTACTCTCTTTAGTGTTTTAAATATCCTAATGAACGATATAGATGGTTTTTATTCTCTCACCATCTAAAAGTTGACATTTACTCAAGCTGCAGAATTGGCATACAGCGGCAGCAGAGAGTGTGAAAAGCGTCCAGTGGCTCAAGGCCAAACCGAATGACAGAAATACATAATTTATTATCACAGAAACTCTTCATGTTCCTGTTTTATCACACAATGAATGGCGAGGGGACAATGATTTAAATAAACATGTTTATTGAATGAAATTCAACAAAATAGAAGATAAAACACATGTAAAACACCTATACAGTTATCCAAATACACCATCAGTTTAAGTTGACAGGAATGGCATAAAACATTTAGATTAGAACAGCATGCTTTTATATATATATATATTTTTAAAAAAAACACGTAAAGTAGTAGACATGCTCAAGAATATGAATATGTACAAGAATTAGATGAAAAACTATACATTGTGTATTTTTGCAAAGACGAGCAAAATCACTGTTTAAAGTATTTTTCAGGACTAAATAAACTTTCAATACATAAACCTCCACACATTTGTTCAAAATATAAATCATTACACAACACGGTACATCCTTTCAAGCAAAGCAGGTCAGTGTTTTTACACCTGTAGAAATTCAGTCAAAGAGACGGAGCTGTGCATTTTTATTTATGACTATAACCTGTTTTATAAAAGCCTTGCCACTTTGTCAGTTTTCGAATTTCAATGAGCTTTAAATTAATTTAGTTTCTTACTTAATTTGCCTGTCAGTATAAACACTGACCAGATTCAGATTAAATATGAAGTAAAGAAGATACCCTGTGTCCTTTCTGGAAAACAGCAGCAGATAAAATTCCTGTGCGTATTCAAGAGAAACAACTATTAAGCATAAATGTCTTGAGGAATAACGTTATTTACAACAGCACCTGCTAAATCTGCAACAATCGTGGAGGTGTGAAGGCGCTGCACTCTGTGTAACATCGTCAGGGTGCTTGACCCCTGACCTCTGTCCTTTCCTGTTTTTCTCCTCCGGAATAGGAAGTGGCTGCACAGGTAGGAGAGGAACTTTTTGTGCAATGAGGCGTAAATAAAAGGGTTGTAGCAGGTGGAGCTCATGGCGAGCAGGTGAGTGGACACCTGGATGATGTTAACGTAATTCTTCCCTAAGATGGAGAAGTCTGTGTCCAGGTCACGGATCAGATTCACCACCTGTGAAGTTAAACAATGTTTAGCACTCAGCATTCATACAAGGAAAAAGTAATTTGGTAATCAATTCAACAATTACATTCTTCAGAAATTTGTTATAAGTATCACTTTGCTAATTTTAAACTTTTCAGTTGAAAGATTGATAATCACTGAATGTTTAGTTTGTTTGCTTTTTGTAAGCTTAGCAATGGTATCACCGTTAAAATGCACTTCAGTACATGTAAGTCAGTAAGTGAACGTGTCACTGCTCATGCCGCTGTGACCGATTCTGACTCTTTAGTTCAGTAAAACGCTGTGTTGCTGGTTCAAGCGGGTCATTTCAGTCTGAAGATTATGTGTTTTTTGCACAGAGTAAGATTGAAATATTTACACTCATGTCTGTGCGATGAAAGCTACAGTGAGCTTACTTTAGCACAAAGACTGGAAAGGAGGAAACAGTTAACATGTTTTATCTCGTTTGTTTAATCTGACTAAATATCTGTGTGTCTGGCAATTCTCACTTTGACTTCAAGACTTGTTGAAGTCACTGCACCGGCCAAAAAGTAGCCAATATTTGTAGGGTTTTTGTAAAAATTAAACAAGGGATTAAACAATCAAGATACAGTGTTTGTTTTTGAGCTTCCGAGGTGCTAGTAGATGTATTTAGATTCTATGGACTGAGCAAGCAGTTAAGGAACCCTTAAGAATTCATTATCTCCCCATTGGTCGAGAGTGGGTTTGTGTACGTGTGTCGGTAAGTGATAAATCTCTGTCTGTCCGTGACTAATCTCGTACTCTGCTGCATCAAACTGCGTAATATTTCGGGTTGCCAGTTTTAGCCACTGACTCATCACTGACTACTCTTAAACCTGATTCCGTTCATTCATCGCTGCTTGTTTTTGAGTTTGAATTAGGTGTGTTTTAGAAAGCCTTACAGACTAGACGGGACGTTAGCCAATTGTGGGTTGAATTTATTCAATAATACAATACAGCAGTTGTTGCTGACACACTTGGCCGAAGTCTACACTCTACTGTTTGCACCATTCTAGTTTATTCATGTTTTCCTGTATCCATCAAATCATCAGTCTCTCTTTCCCACTCATCTGTACCTGTAAGGGAAGCCATGAGAAGGCGAAACAGAGGACGGACACCAGCAGCAGGTAGAAGGTCTTCCTCCTCTGTCTGCTCCATGCAGCCCTCGCAGATCTCAACTCCTGACATGCCGTCAAGCCTGACTTGGTCCTCTGCTTCAGCTGGTAGGATATAGCACAGTAGGAAATGGAGACTGCAGCCAGTGGGACAAAGTAGGAGAAGAGGAGAATGAAGCAGGAGTAGATGAATCGACCTCGCTCCTGGCCATCCCAGAACTCCTCACAAACGGTCATCTGCAGCCCTGCAGCCCGCAGGTCCAGGTGGACGGTGTGTAGTGCCGTAGGTGTGGATAAAGCCAGAGAGGACAGCCAGATCAGGACCACCAGACCTAAGCAGAACTGGCCCCCTGCTCTTTTGCGGATGGGATAAGCCACAACCACGTAACGATCCACTGCGATGGCCATGAGGGACAGGCATGCTGCGTAGACAGCTGCAGACTGCATGACGGTGACGAAATGACACATGTGGGGACCAAACACCCATCCACGCTGGTCAAAAGCGTAGGATGCAGTCAAAGGGACGCAGAAGACGCACATGACCAGGTCGACCAGTGCCAGGTTGCTGATGAGGAAGTTTGTGGTGTTGTGTCTTTTCTTGTTGTGCCAGATGAGAAAGAGCAGGAGGAGGTTGCCGGAGCAGCCGACCAGCACCACGGCACAGTAGAGAGGGATGAAGACGGGCTTCAGGTTGGACAGGAGGTCCAGGCCAGAAAAGGATGGGTCCGAGAACGGGGAGGTGGAGAAGAGGGGGTGAGATGAGTTGTAGCAGGAGAAGGTGAATGAAGAGTCAGACATGGATGGAGATGACGAAGAGGCTGGAGAAGAAGAGTTCACCCTGGATCGGTTCAATGACTTCTCCCAGTCCATATCTGCAGGAGCCACAATGAATAACAAACTATTTATAATCTGCAGCATATTCTGCACATATACCTAATTATGCATCATAATTGCCTGCAAATATTTGCAAAATGCATTAAACAACAATTTTATTGAACCCAAAGTGACATTAAATCTCCATAAATTATGGAGATTGGAGATATGTTTGAACAGAGAGAGAGAAACAAATTTGTGTCCATCTTCAAAACTCATACATGGGGAGAGAAAATGTGTGTATTAGCCCGACATCCCAAGAGAAAATGGTACGCACAACCTTTTAGGGGACAGATACTATAAATCATTATAATTTATGATAATCATAAAAAAAAAACAGCAACATCTGTCGAGCTGTTCATATTCCTACAAAGTCAAAGTTTGAGCATGAAAATCAATCTTGATTTGAAAAGCTGCAGGGCTTGTCAATTGCTTCCACCTCTTCTGCACATAATTACTTCCTCTCCTCTTCACTCTACACTTGTCACCTTTTTATTCACCGCTCCAAATATTTTCCATCTCATTCTTTGGAAAACATTTTGGTTTTCATAACCATTCCATGGCTCTTCTTTCTCTCTTAGCTCCATATAGAGCAGCAATATCATCCTCGGAGTCCAACTAAATGGTCATCCTGAACATCTGTTGAATCCTGTGATGTCAACCTAGTTATTACTGAGCAATAAGAGATACTAATCTGCCACTATGCATGTTAAAATGAATGTTGATTTATTGGTTCATTAACAAAAAACACATGACAGCAAAGAAGAGAATGAAAGCACTGGAGTGGTTTATATTTAAATTTGCAAGATAAGAAAATAATATCTGTCCTGCAATGAATCACACTATATATCTACACAAATGTCAAACAATCAGTATTTACAAAACTAATCTTGTCAGATTAGCCAAATTCCAAATAGTTCTAACACAAATGTGAAAGCGTCATCTGTAAATCAAAAGCCTACTGTAGAGCATGAATAAGTGCGTATTAATGACCTACTTAGGCTGACCGCACCATTTGTCGTAATGTTACTGTTCTCTTACTAAATTATCTGAATTTTACGATGAAGATTGGTTTAATCATGTACAACAATATGCACCAGACTTTTCTCATGCTGAATCAGCTTAAAGCCTCATTGACCTAACCTGATCAGCGATACATTGATTTGTACGTAATTCACATACATCAGTTTTCTTTTTTTATAAATCTCAAGAAGCCCTAAATACACAAAATAGATCTCAATCTTATCATTAAACAACTATTTATTCTCTTAGAAATAACTTCATGCAAATTTGACAGTTATCAGAGTGCATGCATTTTCGAAATGTAGGAATTAAAAGAAAGAAGTACCTCTGAGAGATGTCAGTCAGACATTTTTTAATGACTTGGACAGTCCAGAATTCATTTGTGTCCTCTGTCCGATGGGTGTCCAACTATGTGCAGCCTCACATCTTCACTGCAACCCACTCGCTTCTGAATTTAGAGGTGATCTGTCGCTCTCGCTCTCTCTCTCTCTCTCTCTCTCAGCATACAGTAAGTGTTTATGTGAATGAGTCACCTCCAGTAAAATGGCTGTCTGTCTTTATGGTCAATGGACAATCATAATCTCCTATGATATTCCTCTGGGGAACAATATGGTAATAAATAGTGACGTTATAATGACCTTGCCTTGTTTTATGGTATTTTTATGCCATGGAATCGCTATAATTTTCCTATTGGGACTTATAACGTGTCTGGTTTTATATAGTCATTTTATAGTGTTCCTTACACATTTTATGATATTATTTCTAATAGATCGTCACTCATTTTATCCTAAATTTGCCATGTAACAGAAATCTCAACTAAGTGGAAGAGCTGACATATAATTTATTACAAATGTATTATCATATTTCTGAATCCTTTTTATGAAATATCCAGCTGTGAGGTTTTTCACGATGAGGCCTCTTAAGCAAACACAGCCAGAAACCAACATTAGGGAGCATACATTAAATTGAACAATTAAGGGACAAACCACGATCTTCCTCCTGCAGTACAAACCTAAATATTTATATAACTGAAACTAATTTAGAAATTGTGAGTCTCCTCCCAAAGCAACTAAAAGAAGAACCCGTATGACTGAATCATTCATCAAGTGAGTATCTGCAAAGAGTAAAACAGGACTAGATTCATTTGCACTGGGATTTGATGGGAACAGAGGGATGATTGTGAAGAACATGAACTGGAGAAAATGAAAAATATTTAGGGATTTATAAAGCAATTTTATTATTATGCAATTATTAATCATTATACAAGTTTGAAACAAATAATGATCACCGTCAATGCAACAAAGTGTGGGTAAAGTGGGTCATCCTTTAACCACTATGTTGGCTGATGACGTGGCTCGTCCTGTTTGCATGTCAAGTGTCCTTAAATGAGACGCTGAACCCCAAGCTTCTCTCTGTACGCTTCACAGCAGCCCTGTGCTCCTAAATGCTTCGGATGGGTTAAATGCAGAAGTCAAATTGCATGTATGCACCTGTATGTACAGTATATGACTTCTGATGTTTTGCAGCACAGTATTTGCTTGTATTTACCAATAAGGATGACTTATAAGTGCTTTGAGGCATTACCTGTTTTGGAGGGATTTATCACCATGATTATTATTTACATGGCACCTTTTTTTGTAGCAACAGTTGCAATCTGTCATGTCTCAGTTCAGGCCTTTTTTTTCCCTATTAATGTTGCCTTGGATCTCTTCATTTTTAAACATTTGTATGCATTATAAATAGTTACAACAGCAAAAAGATTTCCACATTATTCTTTAACTGCCCAGCATGCTTGTTTCTGGGAATGATTTTTACTTTTGCCATACATCAAAACAGCTCCTGGCACAGTGGGCTCCATCACACATATTGCACTTCAATGGTGGGGCGTGATGGATCGTCTACCTACATGGTAGCTGTTTGTAGCCATGCCAACCGGCCTGGCTCATCACCCGTTCCTTTGCACAGTGCTACTGTTGAGCAGACAGCAACCTGAGGCACGTCCACCTATTTCACATGCACAAGTGGCTCCTCGTATGCTTTGTGAGCGCAGTCCTTCCTGATCTTTCTTTAAATTCCACAAGCCTGAATGTTCATGGCAAACAGGTCTTTGAATAGTCTTGGGCTTGTGTAGAGGTTGCCAACAAATGCATGATATCCAGTTCCCAGTTATCCAGGGTTTACTAGGGACATTACTGAGTCATTAGGCAATCCAACTCCTGAAGGAAAAGCCGTAACTGTTTAATCACTGCTATTGTCGGGCCAACACAAAAAGCTTCAAGCCCCATTTGGTTGGTTTTCCTTTCATGTAGTGTCTGTATCTTGTCTGGGCCTTGCTTGCAACCATCCGCTCATTGACACTAATGTTTTGTCCTGGGTGAAAATGGGTCTTGCAGCTATCTTTGATACTTAAGGAGGGGGGCTCAGGTGGAAAGCATGACCATGTACCTCACATTCTAGCTCTCTGTCCCTCTCTCCAGTTACATTTTCTACCTGTCCACCAGATGCACTCCGACTCTAACACCTCTCCCAGTCACCTGACACTCACATCCAGCCACTCCCTCCTGCCTTGCAGTAACTTATTTTAGCCATCACCTGCTCACCTGTTTCCACTTACCCTCAATGGCCCTGCAGATATTTAACCAGTTCTCTACCCCAATCAGTTGCCAGATTATCAGTGTTGCTTTGTGTCATTGCTTTTAAACCTCTGTTACCCTGTTACCTGAATCCCATCTGTACCTGCCTGCACTTTCCCCTTCCCCATTCCTGCTGTCGTATAGGCTCGATAGTATTTCTGTTTGGACATGCAAGTGAGGGTATGTACAGGTATGTTCTCCTTTGCAATAAACCCCTGAACTGTTGCTGTTGGCCTGCATTGCCTGCATTCAGGTCCTTCCGGTGTTGCATCGCACTCCATGTGGCTAAGACTATCACCCAAAAACCTGCCCTGGGTCAACAAAGTGGCAGGAAATCCCACAGAGGGGGGGGGGGGGAATGATAGGGACATAAATTAACAATTTCATCTCACACCATTGATACTGGATGGTGCTAATGGGTTTTACTGTTGTTCAAATATCCAACCTCTCCCCAAAAATGCATTTAATTGCAAACTCGCTGACATACATTAATTGAGATTAAACATTATTTAGTGCTTGTTGTGTTGATATATTACAATGTATTTATTTTTATCCAGAGATGACATTGATGGTTAAATGGTTGCTGAAGCTCTTTTTGTCAGGGGACACCACAGCTGGCTTTCTTCATTAACACCTTCCACAGAAATTTAATTTGAATCAATGATGGGTGCCAATCATATTTTAATTTCCTGCCATCCGCTGCTCCACACTGTCATCTGTTATCCCAGTCTAACCTATTACAACAAAGCACGGCTCTATGAGACCTCAGAAGCTGCAAGTCACTGCTTTTACTCACTAAAATCGTAATAAGCATTCTCCAGTAAAAGTTATATAAAGTCCACTCTATTTGTCAAGATAAAGGGCAGAATTTGTTCTGCCCTTGAAAGAAAAATGAGAACAAACACTGTTTAACTTGCATGCGTTGAGTTGATTTCACACTTTCTGTCCTCTGGGTCTTGGAAGATACAGCAGTCATTTCAAAGACCTCAGCTGAAATTGATTCACATTAGAGAATGAAGCCATGGTTGCTATTATTCAAATGAATGCTGCTTAAGAACATTTTCCCTGGTTGAATTGATTTTATTCAGAATAACACTGTTGCCAATTTATTAGATACCTCTAGCTAACACTAATAGTCTATTAATACAACAGCCCTGCAATAAAGCAGGTTATAATGTTAAGTTTATGTTGAAACTGTTTCAGAGAGGTGTTAATTCAACTTTGTGGGGATGTGTAACCGTTGTGTTAACTATATTGCAAACTCATGGTCAAACTAGTTCTCGTATTAACAGTTTTCAAAATGTTGGGAGTCTATTGCCTTCAGTGATCCCTCTCGGCCGCTCAGCTTGGAAACAACTGGACTGACTGATAAGCTACTATGATGTATAGGCTTCCTTTAAGTTGGGGGACTTGGGGGGAGACAGATTTGATGCAGCAGAGGCCAGTCTCCAGTTCGATTCCCGGCTGGATCAGCTGCTGCATGTCATTCCTCTACTCTCTTTCGTCACATTTACTGACACAGAGAAAGGTAATCATTTAAAAAAAAAAGTTCTTTGCCATCTAAAGATACTGCAGCGAGAAAGGCCGACCACAGGATGACAACCCTGCAACACTTTACACTGTCGACCCTCGCGCTTGCTCTTATATGCACAAATGTGTGGGAGAATATTCTAAGTTGTAATTGTACCTCAGCTGTCTAGCTAAATATAACCGTGCCCTTGCTTCAGCTTATGTGCCGACAAATAAACAGAATCAATTCTACTTTATGTTTTTATTGAAACGTGGGTAAAACTTAATTGGTAAAATGGCAAAAATAAAGATGTTACACAATATGTTACAATATTTTCAGGAATATATCACAGAGTATTCCCACTCTAGATGTCACAATTGTATAATGTCTGCAAGATGTCACAAGAGTCTCAATTACAACATGGTACTTTTTGTGCTCCTTCATCAACCTTGGCATATATATTGAATGAAGGAAGCCATTCTTGTAACATATAAAATGGGAATCAGTAAAAATAATAATCCTTCAAGGGATGAATAATAATGACTGAATACGTACTTAACACTCAGTTGCTGGGGTTACAGAGGATGATGACAGGCTGTAATTGCTTCTTTGACCACTGTTAACAAAAGCTTTGTTCAAAACAGTGCTATGACATAACGCAGCTCAAAATGAGCGTGGGGGTAACAAGTCAGCGCTACTGAATACACGCCAAATTAGTTCTTCTTTCGGTGTTACTATTTTAACACTCATTTCTCCGGGCTGTGTGCGCCATCTTCCTCGGGGTCGGCTCTCTCTCCCGTCGTGTCCTCTTCGATCTCTGTTTGGTTTGCTTCAGCCTGTTCGTTATTCTGAGACGGTCTCAGGAGATACTCCAGCTCTTCTGCGCTGATGGCCACCTTCTCAGGAATCAACCACCTCTTGAAGTTTTCAAGAGCGCTCGAAAAGAGAAGTACAAACAAGGTTTTAAGATGAGAAGGGGACTATTTGGGCTTTGGGAGACTTGAGTTAAGTTAAGGCAAGATATCCCTTTACCTCCTGCTTGTGTCCTGGCAGAAGTACGTGTGTGTATCATAATATGAAAGAATAATCTACCATCCTACCTCTCATCCATGTCACCGCTTTGGAAGATCTCCGAGGTCTGAGCATCATGCAGGAATCTATCCCAACATTCTTTCTTAGCTTGAGACAAGGAGCGCAACATGTCCCTGGATGTCACGTCACTTGACTGGCCCTTTAATTTCTTCAGGCGGTTCTCTGCACCAAAATGTAGACAAAAAAATGTAAAGTCGAAATTCTTAATTAAGGAGGGGGCATCACATTTCTGACTTTTAGTCTATATGTCAGAAAAAGAGTTAAACAAAATGCCCATCAGTACTTCGAAACCCTATAATTCCAAATATCTCACATACAACTTGATTAAGATGATGGACACTGTACTGAGGACAGGGTGAGCTGAATGTGACATGATGCATGCAGTCATGTAAGGGACAGGAAGATGGGAAGTACGCCTGTACCTAAGCTGGCTATGTAGATCTCAGAATCCTCCATGGGTTCCCATCCGGCGTTAGAAGAACTGGTATTTGTCCCATTTGAGTGTCCATTGAGCTGCAATCCGACTCGTGCGGCTGGCTGGAATGAGTCCCTGAACTCCGTGTTGATCGCCGGCGGGGCTGGTTCAGCTTGTGACTCCGGCAGACTGGAGCAGATTTCAGTCCACAGCTCCCCGCTGGACCGGACGTCCTCCTTATTCTCGAAGTCTTCAATCATTCTGGTCAACTGACTTGAGGTAGAACAGAAGTCAATGTGCATTAGCATTAGCACAATTGTGTTGATGGGTCTTTCAGCAGCATTAAAACAGGCATCGGGAGACATTTAGAATAGAAATGAAGAAAATCTGAAAGGTAAACTGCACAGGTTTCCAAATACTAAGCACAATCAAAAGCTGAGCTTTAATTTACCAAAATCTATCAACATACGTAGCTACTTTGGTGTCTAAAACCTATTTTTTTGAGTATTGTTTCCTTTCAAGTGTTTTTAAACGGTTCGTCATCATAATGATTTACAAACATGTCTTACCTGTGTGATGCTCTCAATAGAATAACCGTTATTTCTTCTAAAGTATGATTTTAAAGATGAAAGACTAGCCTCGCTAGCTAACTGTGTCCATGATCCAGTGTCTTAAATGGGGGACGTCCACTTCCTTATTTAGTGTCATATGATTAGACATTATAACCGTCCATCAAACCTTTCTAAAATATGATTGGATCTCTGGGGCGTTAAATTGGAAACCCGCATCTTATTGGTCAAGGGCTGTGTCTCAGAGAAGAGAGTCCGGAAGTTAGTTCCAGCTGGAAGGAACTCACACGGCGACGAACTATCAAGGTAAACAAGTACTGCTGGTCTCTGTTTGATTGTTTTATTCGCGAGTATTGATCATTTGAAGAACTGATATTAGCATATATTATAGGTTTATCACTTAATGTTAATTTGTTTGTTTCGCGATACAATATGGTGGCTAACTGTCAAGTTCACTTTAATGTCATTACTTTGTTATGCTAAATTCAGTTCTGCTTGGACTGATTGTTAACCTGATTATGACTGACTATTAAATGTGTGTTACGATTATTTGTGTGTTATGTAGGTTTGCAAGCGTTGATCGTCATGTCCCTGCAGGAAGAGCCAGTGTAGGAGATGCACGCAGCTTTGCGCCTGGCAGTAGTGGCAGTCCCGATGGGTGTGCTGCTGTCCCGGACCATGGCGTGGATGTCCAGCGGCAAGACTCATCCAGAGCTCATCAGCAGACTGAGGGGTAATGGGCAGATCTCAGGGACCTAAGCTTTGATATTACAAGGAATTGACTTACTACCTCAAAGGTCCACAACTAAACATATGTTGAGTGTGGCAGCTGGTGCGTTTATAATGTAAATAAAGAAAAGGGGATGAGCCTCTCTTTAGTAATATGGAGGATCATTTAAAAGACACGTAGTGTATTGTATTATTCACAATTAACAAGACCAAAAAGGGCTGCTGGATATTGAACTGACAAATGGATACTCTTGTGGCAATTTAAAATTTGAAAGTTAAATTTAGACCATGTGATGGAAAAGATAAAAAAAAACAGTTTATAAGAAAATTGAAAGGAAAAATGCGTGGGGGGGGGGGAATGAAATAATGTTATCCTTTGTTATTCTATTAGTTTATTTAACTGTAATGTAGCCTTTAAGACAAGGGAAATACATGTATGCTTTATCATGATGTTACGATGACCGAAATCCCACACAATTATCAAAACATTGT
>NW_022280037.1:4553631-4568507 GCF_004355925.1 Anarrhichthys ocellatus | reverse complement strand
GGGGGGAAAAAAATCCAAACCTACATGGCCCTGTGTGAAAAAGTGATTGCCCCCTAAACCTAATAACTGGTTGGGCCACCCTTAGCAGCAACAACTGCAATCAAGCGTTTGCGATAACTGGCAATGAGTCTTTTACAGCGCTGTAGAGGAATTTTGGCCCACTCATCTTTGCAGATTGTTGTAATTCAGCCACATTGGAGGGTTTTCGAGCATGAACCGCCTTTTTAAGGTCATGCCACAACATCTCAATCGGATTCAGGTCGGGACTTTGACTAGGCCACTCCAAAGTCTTCATTTTGTTTTTCTTAAGCCATTCAGAGGTGGACTTGCTGGTGTGTTTTGGATCATTGTCCTGCTGCAGAAACCAAGTGCGCTTCAGCTTGAGGTCACGAACAAATGGCCGGACATTCTCCTTCAGGATTTTTTGGTAGACAGCAGAATTCATGGTTCCATTTACCACAGCAAGTCTTCCAGGTCCTGAAGCAGCAAAACAGCCCCAGACCATCACACTACCACCACCATATTTTACTGTTGGTATGATGTTCCTTTTCTGAAATGCCGTGTTACTTTTACAGCATGATGTCTAGCTTTTGAGGATCTTTTGGTCTACCTCACTTTGTCAGGCAGGTCCTATTTAAGTGATTTCTTGATTGAGAACAGGTGTGGCAGTAATCAGGCCTGGGTGTGGCTAGAGAAATTGAACTCAGCTTTCCAAAGATGTGATAAACTACAGTTAATTTATGTTTTAACAGGGGGGGATCACTTTTTCACACAGGGCCATGTAGGTTTGGATTTTTTCCCCCCTTAATAATAAAAACCATTTAAAAACTGCATTTTGTGTTTACTTGTGTTATCTTTGTCCAATATTTAAATTTGTTTGATGATCTGAAACATTTAAGTGACAAACATGCAAAAAAATAAGAAATCAGGAAGGGGGCAAACACTTTTTCACACAACTGTATGTATATGTGTATATGTGTGCATATATTTTGACCCAGTACTATGCTTTCATTCTCATTTGTTTTATCTAAAAAGCCTGTATTAATTAGTTTTCCATTCACATTAAAGGGTAAATGGAAAGTCACAGGGTTCAACCTGCACACATTTTCTATTTTCGGTCGGTGTAATTGCCTCTTTTCTCCTCCAGATCACGGAGTGATCCGCAGCAACCGAGTGTTTGATGCCATGCTGGCTACAGACAGAGGGCTCTACGCTATAGACTATCCTTATGCAGACTCTCCTCAGTCCATAGGTATCCATTTTAGTCATTCTTTAAAGACGCATACACACACTTGCCTACTAATATGGTAACAGTTTGAGTTAATGCATTCATTGTGTGTTATGTTGTGTTTCATGAGCACAGATGTGTGATTATGACTGTGTTATGCTTTTTATTATCACAGGCTACAGAGCGACCATCAGTGCACCACACATGGTGAGTAACAAGCACTGAACTGCTATAATTCACTCATGTACATACACGTGATGGGCTGAATGTTTTTCTATGGTGGTTTGACAGCATGCTCATGCTTTGGAGCTGTTAAGTGACAAACTAACTGAAGGGGCATCGGCACTGGATGTGGGTTCAGGAAGTGGATATCTCACAGCCTGCTTTGCACGGATGGTAAGTGCTGTATAAACTTTGCATGTTTCCTACCAGTTGGTGTAAAATGCACTATATGAGTGAGTTCAATAGCTGCATTTTTCTTTTGTTTGTAGACAGGACCTAGTGGTAAAGTGGTTGGCATTGAACACATTGATGAACTGGTTCAAATGTCAATAAAAAATGTGCAAGCTGACGACCCAGAACTGCTCAGCTCTGGACGCATCAGACTTACAAGTGAGTCATGAGATGAATTCATGGATTTTTTTTTTAAAATTTTGATGTTGCACAGCCATGGAAGCTAAAAGTCAAACCTACATCTGTCCACAGTGGGAGATGGACGGCTCGGACACCCAGAAGGAGCGCCGTATGATGCCATTCATGTTGGTGCAGCTGCAGCTACTGTTCCTAAGGCTGTAAGGACACGTATGGCTTTCACTTCTGTGAAAATAGAATAAGAGAAATCATGCACTTATTTAGCTACATCCAAAATCCACAACAATGTAGCACAGAGAGTTAAGGTTAAAACACATTGAAGTACATATGTATCCTTTATTTAACCAGGATAATCGCATTGAGAATTTAAGATCTCATTTTCAAGAGTCCTGGGCAAGATGTTTCACACCACATAAAAACACAAATAACCGACTTAAAAATCAAAACAGCAAAAAGATAAAGACATGAAGAATTTCAAATAAAGTAGACAACAGACTTGAAACAAAACCAGCACATTGCATCAAACAAATAATTGTAATTTAGTGTCATGACAAGTACATTCAGTGCTCAAATAATCCTTAATCCTGTTTATAAAATAATCCAGTTTAAAATGTCTCTGTAGCTCAAAGATGAGTCCAAAAACTTTAAAAGTTTTTTTTAGCCGAAAAAGGAGTGGGTTCTAGGAGTGATGTATCTCATTTGTCTGCATGATCGAACATCTACTGTAGTAAAGTGAATCTTAAACGGTCAGGGGTCCCTAAAAAGATAGTGCTGTAAACTATGAGGGAACTTCGATATGCAGAGGGCAGCCGGAAATTGCTTCTTGAACATGAACTCATGTGAAGTTTCTGTTTTCTGCCGTCTGTTTGTCAAAGCTCTTGGAGCAGCTGAAGCTTGGTGGACGGTTGGTTCTCCCAGTGGGCCCCGACGGCGGCAGTCAGGTGTTGGAACAGTACGATCGGCAGAGCGATGGGACCTTTCTCAAGAAAGCTCTGATGGGAGTGATTTACGTCCCCCTGACTGACAAGAGGCGTCAGTGGCCTGGGTATTGCACAAAAACACTCATAACCTATCATTTTTAAAACCCAAATCAATGAATGAAAACCACTTTATCTACTGACTAACCTCTGTCAGCTGCCTCTGTAATCTTCAATGTGTTTCATGAGTCACATCCACCTCCATCCTGTGGCTTGTTCCTGATCATACCAACGCTGTCCTTCCCTCTCTCCCCAGAGGTGAGCTCTGACTGCAGTGTGGTTGCCCCCACAGGAGGTGGCGTTGGTGTTGCATCTCCGGGGCCCCGTAGCGCTTCTCATCGTTCCACTGAGCTCTGGTCTTAACAGCCACCTGCCCCACTGGGTTGTCTCCCAGCAAAGTACAAGGAGGATCCTTCTCTGTTTGCCCGACCAGATCGTCTTACAAGAGTGATCAAACTCAGACTGAATGAGCGACCACCGCTGGACTGATGACCATACTCTCAGAATGCTCTGGGTCAGTTAGAGAGTGATGAGGTTATTGTGGATGACAAAGACAGGTTGCCTGAGATCGAAGTGATTCACAGTATTTTATATATGGGTAAGTCAGTCAGGTTCAGCCTTGAGAAAAGTGCAATATCAGCTTAAGAAGCTACAGAACGTGTTCTTCTGGATGATTGTGGGAAACTCAGATGAGTGGTAAATGTGTGACCTTGTGTGTAATCTTATGGGAACACTTTGGCTTTGAATGCAGTAACACTTAAATACAAACCCAAGTACAAGCCAAGGAAGTTAATTGAAAATTCAGCAAATTAACAATGTAATATATATATTTTGTGGTAGGAAATAGTTTTTACTGGCTTCATATACTGTATGTTTAGGATATGTCCTGTTTGACATTGTTCCTGTAGAGCAAAGGGGGTATTGTGCCAAAAAATGATTAACTGAGGCACTGAATTATGTGTAAGATTTATTAATAAAACCTACTAAATGGATAAATTATCGTTTTCACTTTTCTACAGCAAATTATTTCATCAGGGTCAGGGAGAGCTACAGAAAGGACACGGAAGGAACGTTTAATATTTTGAAGGAGAGTAGGACACAAGATTTTAATAAGGTTCTACAGTTAATAAAATAAAATGTTATTGTCTGGCACCAATTTATTCAACATAGTTATACAGAATACCATATTTACTCTCAACAGAGTAAAATAAAAGCCTTGTTCTGTGACAACATAATACAAATAATAGAATAAATTATTTTACCCTCAATATTACCGTACCTTATTATCTTTCAAGACATATTGCCTTAAATGTAATAATCATTGATGAACATTTTAAATCGTTTTTCCAGAGAATTCCAGCTACACAACCTCTTCTCATATAATAGACAAACACTTATTAATATTATGACTTCAACCTCATATCAGTCCATCTCTGAGAATATCTAATTAAAAACCAAACTAAATACGCATTCTGAACAGTTGGTGGCGATAATGCCTCGTTGATGAGCTGATTTGTTCATAAAGACAAATGAAAAGAAGAAGAAACGGTAAGGTTTGATGCGTTGAACTACACATTGGACTGATTGGACTACATATTTACGTCATCGCTGTGCGCGTTTAGCGAGAAGGTCCTCCAGCTAGAGAGCGATGCACGTGAGTGTGTCAGTCAGAGGTTTGAGAAAACGTAGTTTGCTGTCTGTCTTCTCTTCGGCTCAAACGGGCGTTAATAATAAAAATAGGCATGTAATTGAGCAAATACAGCGTCACTTTATTTCATTTTACAACGTTATTTGTCCTCTGAATCGCCATTTTTACTCTCCACGGTGTAAACGGAGCAGCTCGACGATGGAGCAGGCAGCATGCGACAGTTCAACGCCACCGGCGGAGGTAAACACGCCGGTGTCCGGTGAGAAAACCACCACGGAAGAGGCGGCAGAGAGTGTGAAAAGAAAGAGCGACGAGACAACCTGCGAAGCCGAGACAAGTGGCCAAAGCAAGAGGCGAAGAGGAGCGGGAGGGAAGAAGCTCCGTCCGGGCGAGAGATACATCCCCCCTCCGCAGAAGCGGAACCCGGGTGTGAGCTTCAGCAAGGAGCACTTCGACGAGACCTCGTACTACTTTGAAGGTGGCCTACGCAAAGTGTACCCGTACTACTTCGACTTCAAAACCTACTGCAAAGGTCGGTGGATTGGGAAGAGCCTCCTGGAGGTGTTCAAGAGCGAGTTCAGAGCCGAGTCCATCGAGTATTACCAGAGGGCCACCAAAGAGGGTCGCATCCGGCTGAACGAGACACCTGTGGACGACCTGTCTGTGGTGCTCAGGGTCAGTGTCACCATGTATGATGTCATGTCTGAGGTGCCAGTGTTATCATGAGGCTATTGTAAGCATGGCTCAATGACAGAATAAGTTCCTATATAGTGATATTAAGTCTGTCTGCTGTATTGATGTTTCTAAATGTGACCTAGCCTTTTTAAATGTGTCTCTAGCTTTTCTTGTTAGGACAGAATACTTTTTGTCACATGCCAGAAGTTTAACCTCCATTCCTCTCATTAAAGATGTAACTAAACCAAATCCGTTTCATGCGATCTGCTGTATCACAAACGTGTTTGTGACCATCCACAGAATAATGACCACATGAAGAACACGGTGCATCGCCACGAGCCCCCTGTAGTCGGCAGACCCCTGGAGGTTCTGGTGGACGACGGGGAAGTGCTTGTGGTCAACAAGCCCGCCTCCATCCCGGTCCACCCCTGCGGCCGTTTCCGCCACAACACGGTGATTTTCATCCTGGGAAAAGAGCGAGGCATCTCTGAGCTCCACACAGTCCACAGACTGGACAGGCTCACCTCGGGAGTGCTGCTGTTTGCCAGGACGCTGGAGACATCAAAGAAACTGGACCAGTTGGTGAGAGACAGACGGGTACGTTCAGGACGCTTTCACGTGGTTAAATCCACAGCACAACCACTGACATGTGCTCATTCTTATGCCAGTGGGTTTAGACAATAATGGTAATATTTCTCTGGAGATGTTCTTTAGCTTTTGTCATACTTTTCCCGTAATGCATCAAAGGTGCATTTGCCATAGCGGTCTCAAAAATGTCCTTTATATTTGTACTTTCTAACAGCTTGAAAAGGAGTACGTGTGCAGAGTAGAGGGTGAGTTTCCAGAAGAGGAGCTGATCTGCGAGGAGCCCATCCTGGTCGTTTCCTTTAAAATTGGCCT
Source organism: Anarrhichthys ocellatus (assembly GCF_004355925.1). Classification (NCBI taxonomy): domain Eukaryota; kingdom Metazoa; phylum Chordata; class Actinopteri; order Perciformes; family Anarhichadidae; genus Anarrhichthys; species Anarrhichthys ocellatus. The sequence goes on along the minus strand of NW_022280037.1, from coordinate 4,562,488 downwards.
CTGCCGTGTCGATCCGAAGGGAAAGGATTGCAGAACCGTCTTCCAGAGGCTCACCTTTAATGGGAAAACCAGCGTGGTCCGCTGTTTACCAGTGACTGGTCGCACACACCAGATCAGGGTCCACCTCCAGTACCTGGGCTTCCCCATCCTCAATGATCCCATCTATGGGTCCTTGGCCTGGGGTCCTCACAGGGGGAGGGGGGGACTGGTGGGAAAGAGTAATGAGGAGCTCTTTCAGGCCCTGGTAGAGGAACATCGCTCGCAGGAAAGTCTCCACCTGCTGGATATTCCGGACGATGGGATTGAGCAAGAGGCTGAGAAAAACAAAACGTCTGAGAAAGGACAATCATTAGATGGCCCGTCTGAACCCAACAAAAGTGCAGAGAGTCATCAGACCGACACACATGTGCCAGCATGTGGCAGCTCAAGCAGTGAGACGGTGGATAAGGTGAGTCAGGGCTGCACGGACCCAGACGGTAACGATGCCTCCTCTCCCAAAACTCAGCCCAACAAATCAAATGGAAATCAAACGGAGGCAACAACTCTCAAAAGTCCTCCCGAGACGAGAGACCACCTGTGTAGTGAATGTAAGCTGGTCCGACCAGATCCCACAGAGAAGGAACTCATCATGTATCTCCACGCTTTACGCTACAAAGGACCTGACTTTGAATATTCCACAAGTTTACCCGATTGGGCCAAAGAGGACTGGGTCGAGGCGGATTGGTGATGACCTGATGCTCATGACTTTGGTGTTTAGGTTACTGCCATCGTGCATGCTTTTTCCCCAGACATTGAAAAGAATGATCAGAAATCCTTTGAGAGGTTTTGCTTTGAGGCAGTTTAGATGTTCCTGTCTTAACATATGCTGAATGTAGAAATATGTTCCCTTTGGCTCCAAGCTTTTTATGCCTTAAATACAAATAGAAAATGGGTTTTGTATTCATTCTCATTTTTGTTTTAATCGTCAAGAAAATAGTTTTAATTTGATTTCATCCTTTTTAAGTCTGTAATCTGCCCAGTGCTCAAACCATGATCTGAAATAAAAAGCCAGTCTGCAGGAAAATAAATGATTTATTTTATTTGAGCTTTGTGAAAAGTTAACATTGACACCTGTAAACGATAGTGGCGGTGAGGTAGAGGTGGAGTCAGCGATTCTGGAGAAAGAAATAACCCCCCCCCCCCCCCCCCCCTCCATATGTACCAATCCTCTTGCTCTCACTGGAGTCAGAATCCCTGACTCCACCTTTAAAGGCCCAGTGTGTAGTGTTTAGGAGGAACTAATGGCAAAAATGGAATATAATATTGATAAGTATGTTTTCTCAAGTGTATAATCACCTGACAATAAGAATTGTAATTTTGTTACCTTTAGAATGAGCCATTTATATCTACATAACAAGCGGGTCGTCTTCGTGGGGTCTGCCTTTTGCACTGCCATTATTCTACAGAAGCCCAGAATAGACAAACGGAGCACTGGCTCGATGGGGCCTTTAGCGTCTTCTCATCTGCCGCTGTGGTGCCTACACACTTGGCACACCAGAGAAGTTCCAGTTGGTTGCAATCCCACACACTAGACCTTTAGGTTCGTCTGATGATTGAAAGCCTGTGAATCATTTTGTCCGTCTCTAAGGCAGGTTATTTTCTGCCGAGTGATTTTTAAAATGAATGCTCAATGTAGAATTGTGATTGTACAGTCAAGATGTCAAAAGAAAACACTTACAAAGAGAAAGCTGGAAAATAAAGCTGCTCATAGGCACATCAGACAGAAGTCTCTTCTTTGCCAGGCCTTTGTGCTGACCACCATCACTGCACCTCTAACACCTCTTTTTATATACTTATCAAGAACCATAGACATCTCTTTTATCTTTACTTTTTTAAAGGATGCACTCTTTGCACAAAACAGAGTTTCTGTAGTTTCAGCATCTGAAACAACCTGTTGAAAGACATTTGGCACATGCTGTTTATGTCATAAATACTGTCATTTGCACATAAAACCAGCTGATGTGACATCTCAACTGTGGGGTGGGCTGTAGACAGGCTTTCCTCTTCGTAGATTATCTGTTGGAGGTTCTCTTAACAGTGCTGCTGCAAGGTCTATATACAAATTGCTAGCTGTTGAAGCAGTTGCATGTGATGCACAACTACTGCTTCAGAAATAGAGATTAGAGCTTCCTCCTTAATTTGCCAACAGTGTATAAACCCACACATAGTGTTATATCTGCATTAAAACCCTTTTTTGCCTTTTTGTAAAGTACGTAAACATTTGGCACCAACACTTGAATAAACAGCATGACTCTTAATTTGACAGTGAAACACTAAATGCAACCAACCTAGGACACTACAAATGACACGTTACTCACTGTAGCTTTCTGGCTTTCTATGCAATGGTCACAAAGGACATACTGTACACATTGTTGCCACAAGTGCAAAACCAACTGACTTTCGTGAAGTGATAGTTTGCGACTCAATGCAGCTCTTTCTCCGTTTATCTCACATTTATCAAATAGTATTCAGTCCATGAATGTATATGGCTCATTGAGGTCTTTTCCTGCATGGAGACACTGTATTTCGTTATAACCCAGTCCGTGCAGATGTTACAAAAGTTCCAGGCACAAAGTAAACTCTGCAGCAGCAGGTGCAGTACTTGATTTTTTTTTTTTCTATGAAAGCTTTATCTTTCATTGTCTTTCATTTCATTTTTTACAAGTCATGCTTTGATTAGACCTTTCACTGAGGAGACACTCATGATCTGTAACAACCCTGGCAGCAACATTAGACAAACATGCTGTCACATGTTACATTTGGGTGGCTTATTTTTCCTTTATTACTCAAAAGTAATGGTGTATGCTACTTTTGTATATGCCTATGTAAGTATATTGTTTGCAAAGATTCCTCCATCTTTGCTCAGCATGTGTCCTCACGTTTTCCACCTCTCTTGATCCAAACGTCTGGCAGGTCTGGCTTACTGTTGGGTAAGATCACAGCTTCTTCACTCTGACTGGTGCGGCCCTTATTAGTCTCATAAACGGTTTCTTTCAGTGAGAGACGAAGTGTGTCTCTCTTCCCGTTTAGATGTCCTGGTTGTAACTGAACCTCTTCTTCGCCTTCATTTTGTTGCGTACTGGAAGGCCCTGGTTCAGTGTCACTCAGGCACGTTTCATTAGAGTCCTCCAGACCCTCGCAGGAGCTCTGAGACAGGGAGCAGAGGTTCCCTGTATTAGGGTGGTGATGGTGATGGAGGCTCTCCTCTGTGGTTTGGTCGTCTCTGCAGTGAGATGGCTGGTCAATGGTCTCCAGTGTGTGGCTGACGATGGTGTCCTCCATGCTGGAAGATGAGGAGAACGATGTATTGCTCCAGTCCTTTACCCCACCAGACTGGCCTCTGAATGTTTTACACAGCAGCTTGTCCTTCGCTACGCCTTCAGGCCGCAGGGCATTTTCTCTGTACGGAGATGAGGTCTGAAGGGCTGGAGGCTGTTGGCAGGTGTCATGTTGACGACTGCACATCTCCTCACTGTCCCCACCTATGCTATTTCTGCCCACGTCCCTCCCACAGTAATCGATCTCATCAGAGAGCACAGACGGCCGGTTGGACAGCTTACTGGTGCATGTGCTGTTTTCAAAGCTGTCGCTCAGTCGATAGGCCAACGGCTGCAGCTCGTACTGCTCCGGTCCTCGGCCCCCAGCTCCCCCTGCTCCAGTCTGTTTCTGTCTCTGGGGACGATGGTGGTCGGGGTAGAGATAGTCACCTGCTTCTTTGTCATAACTCCTCCTCACTCTAGATCTGCCAAAGGCCCCGTTAGCTGACAAGGAACCGGGCTCTGCTGCCGAGCAGGAGGACAGCACGCCATCATTGTGATCTGAGAAACACGGCAGCGAGATCTTTCCGCAGTTTTTCTGGGGTCCAAAAAAGCAACACAGGGACTGGAAAAAGAAGGTTGCAAATCCACATGCTACACATTTCACCAAAAAGAGGAAAATCCCCAGTTTTCGGAACAGCAAGACCGTGGCAGGCAACATGATGATCCCCATGGAGAAAAATGCACCAGAAACTATTGCTACGGGACATCCCATTCTTTTTGTGGAGTGTGCTACTTTGCCAAATTTGTCTGAATGAGGAGCCAAGCTGTAGGAAATGCAGTAGTTGGCAACAAAGTCAACAGACAGCCCTGCTGCTGCTGATATAAACAGAGCCTCGATGCCGCTCAGCTGCCATTCAAGAAGAACAAGGAGGCCGATAGTGACAAAAACACTCCCTCCTACAGCCACAGTCCCATATATGCTCAGTAGAATATTCCAGGTGGTTAAGAGAAGCAAAGCAAACGTGAGAGCTACTGAGAAGCCAGCTACTACTAGAGTCTCTGAGCTTAAAGCTTGTTGGAGATCAAAAAGAGACAGGTGACTGATGAACCAGCCATTCTCCAGCCCTTGTGGCGCGCCTGACATTTCTCTGTTAAACCATGTCAGGATTTCTTTGTATAAAAGACTGGTTCGGCTAAAGTTGAAGCTGTAGAAGTATGTGGTTTTGAATGCCAACACGAGGGCAGCGACCCTGCCATCTGGCTGGAAGTACAGGCCTCCGCTGTGGGCCAGATGGCCCTCAGCATACCTCTCCTCCAGCATCAAACTGAGGCAGTTCTCAAACACGCTGGGCGGGTAGGGGAAAGGGATGTCATTACAGCAAAAATGGAGGGAGTCATCACTTTCTGAGCACCGCCTGACAGACACCCACTGTGTTAGCTGCTCCACAAGACAGATATTGTCTGTCACAACGTCTTTATCCTCAGGTGACGGAGGGGAATAAAAGCTTTGGTTCTGAACCCGTCCACATAAATCCCTCAACCAAACCTGAGCGTCTGGCTGGCTCATGTTAAAGTCTGTGTCAAAAACCAAAGAGCTATTGCTCTTGGGGTTAAAGTGATCCCCGTTATCAGTTGGTTTGACACCCCAAACAAGCCTTAACTCAACGGGTTTATCCTCTCCATTCCTCTGTCTCTCAAACATAAACATGTGACTATACTCTGCGTCGTATCTTTCAAACGGGTGATTGGAGCGGAAAAGCTGGGCAACCCTGCTGTCTAAGGTGGGCAGCTTCATGCCTGGGTCAATGCAGGACATGTACGTGCCCCCAGCAGCCAGCACTGCAAACCAGCACACCCAGATGTACCTAAACTTCACCACTCCACAAGGCAGGATTTTCAGAAATAACAAATTGGAAGTGTCACTGAGACCTCTTTTTAATTCTCTCAGCTTCTGCCCGAGTTTGAAGAGGCATCTCTTGCGCAAGCTCGTATCCCAGAAGCCACCGGCGTTTTTGGAGCAGCATGGTTTCCATCCCTGCACTGCTACGGACGCAGAGGACGCTTCTATGTAGCGCTCGCGCAGAATGAAAGAGCACGGCAGCCAAACTAATGCCACGATGGAGCTGATAAATGAGGCCGTTCCTAGATAAACAGCGAAACATCTGATTACTGTGATGCTGCTGAGATAACCAGAGAAAAACGCTGCGCTGGAGGTCAACCCCGACGCTAAAATCAAATAGCCGACTTCCTGCAAAGCTCTGTTTACTCTCTTCTCAAGGGAGGCCGACGGATTCTGGGATAGCTGCAGATTCCAGAAATCAGCGAAGACGAAAACTTGATTGGAGCAGCTTCCCAAGAGAATAAGAGCTGCTGAGAGGTTGACTAGCGGGAAGAATGTCAGGCGAAATGCTACTTTGTAGAAGAAATAGGAGGTCAGGAGGGAGCCTGTGATCGCTATCACAGATAATGCTACTATGAAGAGAGAGTGGAGATAAAGAGCCATAGTGAAAAGAAGAGAGGCAACCGCCAGCACAGGGTAGATGGAATCTCTTGCCAGGTAATACTTGAAAAGCCTCTGCTTGATGCCGAAGTCCATGCCAGTGATAGTGGTGTTGTTGTACCGCAGCTCCCTGCCCTCAAGACTGTTCATGTACATCTCCATCATGTGTTCTCCTTTGTCGACGGGCAAGAACAGAAGGCTGTACTTCAGCGTAGGGATCTTGTATTCAACGGTCTGCGGGCCGAGGAAGTCTTTATCAACCAGGAAGTGCAGGATCTGGAACACCACACGAGATTGTTTACAGCGGGACGGGACAGAGGAACAGCCGCCATGTTTGGGTCTCTCGACACAGGCCTCCACTAGATGTCCCTGATGATAGTACGGACCACATTTCCGGAGAAGGTTCAAAGACTCAGACACCTTCGGGAGAAAATGGAAAAAAAATTCAGACACTAAAACATATTCAGTGCACTCCAGAGTTAGTTATAACTAAGTATTGTAAACTACCTCATCCACTTTCCCTGAACCTGCAGCATCAACTTTAAGGACAATTTTGTAAAATGCGCACATTTGTTTTCTGCAGAAAAGTTGGATGAGAAGATCATCCCCACTCTCAATCTTCTGATCTAACTCTTGACTAAAAAAAGCAATTGTTCTTTAACAACATGTACTGGACAGTGTACCATCTACAAAAACCTATAACTCATGTAGTAACTTGTTTGCTTGGTAAATTCTTAATAAGAGAAGAAAGCTTCAGAACCTGGTGTGAGGTGAGGCTGAGGCAGCAGGAGGCGTTAGTGAGGACAGCCAAGTAATTCCCCAGAGACCAGCTTGGACAACAGCCGCCTCTGGACGTGCCCTCGGCCTCCCCCCTCACATGCTGCTGGCACAAGTCCTGGAACTGAGCCTGGGAGCGAATCTGTATTAGACGAGTGAAAGATCTTTTGAACACATGCCCAGTTTTAAAACAAACTCAGAAAAAATGAATTAATTTCAGACAAAACAATGCACATCAAGTAGTTTTTTAAAATGTGGGTCGGGGGGATTAAAGAGAGCGGAGACAAAGAGTGAGATTGACAGACGCTGACGACTAAAGAGATGACGAATGAAGCAAAAGTCAGAGGAGCAAAGGGGAGACTGAGTAGATCGGAGCGAACCCTGGATTGCTCCATCTCACACATGGCGTGGATGGCCTTCAGACTCCAGAGACTGGCTGAGTTTTCTGATCGAAACACCAGCTGAGCCAAACGCTCGCCTGCACGGAGAGAGACGGATGGTTTCAACATACAGGAACAAGATGGACAGCTGTGGATCATCACTTTGTTGGACTGGTGAGAAAGGTCAGAATGGTTAAACCATTGTCGAACCAGGCTAGAAACACATTTCTTGTGTGTTCTATCCTCCCGTCTGTTTTGAACAAAAAATAAGGCTTTATAAAGTGAAAACCTCAAGTCTTGGAACTGCTCATACTTTTTTATGTTGTACTGTTTTCATTAGTTTGCTGGGAGTGCTGACAAGCTGGAAGGCTTTGCCTTCAGCTCACAGGATTTGCATATATGCAAGTTGCTCAACTGTTGAATAAGCCCTCATCACATTTACATTGTTTTAATAATATTTCCATTTCATTGTCTTGCTCTGCTGAGGATGAGGGAGCCAGCAGTGTTACGCATCCTTCATAACTTCATAACAAAAATCTACTATCAGGATTATGGCCATGTTTTGATTGTTACTATAAATTTGAGAGATTCATTTATGACGGTTTCCTGACCGGAATGAACTGATCAGGACTGACCCACCTGGAGCATCACAGAGGAACGTGTCTGGAGACGAGTCTCTGGCCAGCATCCTCTTGATGCGAAGCCTGGAGGCATCCTGGCTGCCACTGCCGTCTCCGCTGACAGCGCCCCCAAAACTAGCACAGATAGAAGCACACATGCCCGTTTTCAGCCTTATTCATACAAATACACATTTTGTTCCAAATAAGTGGAAAATTGAAAAGTCTCACAATTGAATCATTTTAAACTTGCAGTAATTGTTTTGTTTTTTGGCCACTTGGGGGCTGTGCAATAAGCTGTAAACCCAACTCTGACATATTTTCACATCCAGCAGACATGTGGCAACAGCCATTTGAAGTTGTGTTTCCGGCTACCTGGTAAATGTAAGTCCAATTTTATTTTTGTTTCTTTTTTGGTCTCCACCAACGTCTGAGGGAAATCTCTCCCATTAGCTGCTAAATGTTCCACTTTGATCATCAGGTAGTCACTAACTTTGTCTGTCGTTTGGTGCTGAGCAGATATTGTACAGTTTATCAGAGCTTTTTCAGTGAAAACACAGATGAGAGCCGTGGGAGTGAATCAAAACAAAGTCGTAGGATGGAAAACCATAACAAGGAGCTAAAAGACGCAAGAAATCAACCGTATCAAACTGCAGAGTCTGGGGTGATTCTCAGTGGGTTTGTTACTACAAGTTACCCTTTTTGCATTACACATTTGATCATTAATATAAAATATATATATAAATTAGAATAGCTTTAATACCCTCATTTATTTTGTTAAAATGTTGACTATATACTTTTATTAATATCTTCTTGTATTAATAGTCTTAAATAAAATCATACTAATATTCTTATATTCAATCTGCTTTTATTTCTATTTCTATTTTTGAATGTGATTTCTGTCATATGTTTAAGTAACCGTCATAGGTATAAGCCCTAGCAAAAACTCAGTTTTCCAGTTTTAGAGCCCTTTCCGGCGACCAACCCTATACACGCAGCATACAAACTCATATTTGTAAAGCATCTGTGTGCATCGGTCAGTGGTGCAGTCCTTCTGTGTAGAAAGCCTGCACTCTACTAAATCTCTCTGCTGACCTTCTACTGAGCTGCTGCGGTAAAGGAGACAGTTTTCTCCCCGGGCCAGTGTTCTCCTGCAGCTCAGACAAGCTGGCCTGGCGCACTCCGATGTATGTTCCCCGTGGCTCAAAGCCCTGAGAAAAGAGCGCGCACACACACACACACACACACACACACACACACACACACACACACACACACACACAC
>NW_022280037.1:4539887-4553621 GCF_004355925.1 Anarrhichthys ocellatus | reverse complement strand
ACACACACACACACACACGCGCACACACACACACACAGACACACACATCAAAGCTAAAGACAGTGTGGACGCTGGTGCTCATTGATGCACTGCAGCAGCATACTGAATAAATCAGCATCACAAGCACCATATAATGTCTAAATTAGCTGGTTTGGTATATGAGTGTTTGATGTTATTTGAAAAGAGAGCCCCACACTTATAAATCCATCATATCTCATTCTTATGTAAATCTTTTTAGATTCACTTTAACGATGCATTGTTAAGATTCACATGTTGCATTTTCATAATGATGTTTTAATTAGTGTTCAGCCTGTAAGCTTGCATCTCAAAGGTGAGAAGATGTAGTTAATTAATACGACAGCGAGCATGATCTCATTCAGTGCAGTTCATTGAATCCGAGATAATACTCAAGTAAATAGATACGGCTGAGATCATGAGTCATTAGAGAAACAGTAATTAACACTCAGCCTAAGGTGGTAAGGGAGGTTTGTGTTGTAGACTTGACAGAAGGGTGACAGTAGATATACTTGTGCTGCACCAAGGGGGGCTGTAGATTTACATTTTAGACACTGTGTGCCTTTTGTGTAAGTGTGTGTGTGAGAGAGAGAGACTCACCAGCATTGGGTCAGAGAAGTCTGGCAGTGGACCAATGAAGAGTCCCGCTAGTGAGCATCCCAGCAGCAGCACGGCACAACCCACCAACACTGCTAACGGGTAGTCCACTATCACCTGGGAATAACTGCCAAATAGAAAACCACAGAAGAAGAAGACATGGCACTGAGTAAAAAATAATTATTGTAAACAAAATAGAAGAGACTTTAAAAGAGGCTGTTACAGTGAAACTTCGTTTGAATACTTACTTTCTCAGGATGTAGTACAGTCCTCCGTCCTTGTTAACAGTTGAGAACTTTGTTTATAATAATTTGAATAAAGATACCACACAAAATGCTCATTACATATGTATCTACAGCCAGCAGTCTGTTAGCTTAGCTTAGCATAAAGGATGGGAACAGGGGGAAACAACTAGCATAGCTCTGTCCAAAGGTAAAAAATAAACTTACCAGCACTTCTTAAGCTCACTGGTTAACACATTATATCTCATTTGGTAAATCCATACAAAAACTAAATGTAAACACAGAAGGATTGGACAGATCAAGGCTAGCTGTTTCAAGTCTTTATGCTAAGCTAACGGGCTTCTGGGTGGCATCAATCATCTCATCTAACTCTCTGCCAGAACCCAAACAGGCATATTTCCAAAAGTCTTTTGAACACACCTTACTGTCACCACATGCCGCTGCGTCGGTTTCTGTGTCCTGCTCTCGTTTGACCCTCGCAGCCAATGACATCTCACCGCGCCGGGACGAGACGTCTGATGGGCAGAAGTACAACTATGTTCCACTTTCACCACGACGCCTCCTTCAGGATGAGGACCTGTTGTGTTTGAATGACAGTCGCGGCAGGTGTTTGGCTTGATTGGACCATAGTGGCTGCAGTGGGGACATTTTCGGGGATGTGGCGAATTGTAGGCTCCAGCTTGAGAACACTGGGGGACCTAATGAAGAAAGGAAGATAGAAAATGCACATGGAAAATATAAATCACAGAAATTGTGTATATTTTTGGATTCTGGTATCATTCAAGTCTTTTGAGCGATACAATGACTTTTATTGCCCCTGCTTCCCAGATCCTGAATCTATCTCTAACCTTTCTGTTTTAATGAGTCCCCAAGTTTCTATCCCAAACAGCACACAGTACAGTCAGTGCTCAGGCATACTTGGTGATAAAGCTGGCAGGAGGAAGAGGGTCTGTTGAGGCTGCTGCAGCTGTCACATAGCTCCCCTTCAGACTGGATGACTGTCAACTGGGCCTCGGCTGAACACTCGCTGTCAGGAGGGCACAGAGACACTGCCGGGATCTCGCTGAGGAGAGAAAGATGGGTGAGAGGGCATGAAAAAGAGAAGAGAGGGAATATATGGCTGCAAGAGAGTAGAAATGATTGACAGGTACGCAAGAAAGACAAAGGAGCAACAAAAACTGAAGAGTTCAGTCAGGGAAACCGTGCAGAAGGCAATGTTTGTAAAACTTAACAATCTAGTCGAGCGGGCCAGCAGAGCTAATGAGGTAAGTAACAGATTTTTGGGTAAGGCACTTGGCTGATGGAGTAAGGAGGCCCAAATTCAAAAAGAAGGGATGCTACGAGTGAAAGAAGTAGAAGAGAGACTGAGAGACTGTTTACACATCATGTCACAGACCCCGTAATGAAAGAGGTATAGGCGGCTGTCCAGGATAGATAACATGAGTGAGTGAAGACTCTCCTGCAGTCAGGAGAACCCTGGAATAAATGATATGTTTTAAATAAATGTATTCCTGTCTCATTCTAACTACACTATCGTTTGTAGGAAAATGAAACTGCTGCAAACATATCTATTGTGAGCCACACTAGCAGCTAGCTCTAGAGACGGTCATATTGGTTGGCCCACCGCTTTGGTCCATATTGAAATATAACGATTGAATAGATTGATAACAATGTGCAGACATTCATGTTTCCCTGTGGATGAATCCGAATGACTTTGGTGATCCCCTGATATTTCCACAAGTGCCATGAGGTTTGGATTTGTGGTTTTGAGTGAAATTGATTGGATGGATTGCCATGAAATTTGTTCCAGACATTTATGTTCCCCTCAGGAAGAACTGTAATAACTTAGCTGGTCCCCTGACTTTTTAGCTTTATCTCTTCAATGTCCAGTACTTTTGTTTATGACCAAACACCTGCTAAACGAATGACGTTCTCATCAGCGTCTCGGCTACGGTTTGTGTTTACAGCTAATTAGCAGATGTTAGAATGCAAACACACTAAGCTACGATGTTAGCGCTGTGCCTAAATACAACCGATAGCATGACGGTAGACTTTTAATCTTGAATTTAATTCCATTCCTTTTCTACCATATTAACACATACCAACATACCGAAACAATTACATTATGAAATACAAATACAGAACTTTATTTTAAATTAAAAGATACTAAAGATGTCGCCAGCTGCCATAAAAGCACGAGGTGTTGGGTGTAAACATTATTTAGCTTCACTGAAGAGGCGGAACGAGCTGATACAGAGAATAATCTGACTGTATACGATATTCTCAGGCAACACAGAAAATTATTTCCCCAAACTTAAGGGGGAGACTGTCTATATCGAGAAGTTAAATCTGACCGCAGTCCTGATTTCCAGTCAGATAGGATCGTTTACTTTAATTTTATTTCATCTATTTCCAGAATTTTGATTTTAAGAAGTCATAAAGCCTCATTGTATTTAAGCTAATATAAATAAACCGAACTGATTTACTGAGGAATGCTTTGGTTGTATCTCTCTGGAGGGGCCGTGAGGTCTGTGTCAACTGCCACATGCTTGATTTTCCACAATAGACTGGATCCAACCGCACTTCCTTTGTCACCATGGCGACAGAGTAAGTCAACAGAGCCTAAATGACCTCACACTGTTTTATTTGCATCCCATAATAAGGTGCACGGATGAAGTGTAGTCTGTTGGTTTGTTGGTATATACAGTAGCAGAGGGATTAGTGGTGCAGCTCAACGAGGACCTGAATCTCACTGTTTTGTCTTCGTATTACAATAAAGCTGTAATATGATCTGAATAATAAACAGGCCACAGTGCTCTCAGCAGCTCGTAGGCACATTGCAAATGTTTGTCATCTAATTGAACCTATTTAGGTGCTGGAGTGAATAAATACACTCATAGAAAGTAACAGGAAATCAACACTGTTAACACTGTTTCTAATACTGAAGCATGATAAACTCCATCGCTACAGAACTCCAAGCGTGTAAAATAGATGCTAAAGTATTAGCGGGTACTGTGTAACCTGTGACTGACAGCCACTCAGTATTTAATCCCATTACTCCCCTTTGATGGTTCTTCACAGAACTGCCAACGTAGGCACACACACACACACACACACACCCACACACACACACACACACACCACACACACACACACACACACACACACACACACACACTCATGAGGAGAGCAATTTGTGATACTCATTAATATTTCATTGGATGAATACAAAAATACATCCAGGAAGGTGTCACCGAGCTGCTCCCCACACCCGGGATTTAAAAAAACACTTGCATTGTGCACTGACGTCAGAATGACCTTATAAATCTGAGAAACATCAAAGCAGTAGAGTATAGTGCAGTGTCTCATTTCATTATAAATACAGTCATTAGCTAAACAAACTAATAAAACACCCATGACATATAAATGAGGGCAGACAAAATATTAGAAACACCTCACAGTATTTAAAGATTATAATTCAACAGCACCGCAAACTACAGCCTCCAAAATGACAACAAAGTTAAATGAACATCTCTCTGAAACCGAAGACTGTAACCTATGGGTAAGATTTATTACTGGGCTGTTGTATGAGACTGCTTTAATTTTAGCTGATGAATAAACGCAGTTTGTAAAGTATGAGTAAAGTACATGTACGTCAAATGTGTGCCTCAGTACAATAGCTACGTAAATATTAGCAATTTTCCTCTGGTATGTAAGATGTTCTTAAGACTAATTTTAAACCTTTCAAAGCAAAGTTTGACTGGTGTAGTTGATCTTGTGTGCACTAATTTAAGATATAAGAATAGGGATTGAGGAGAGCTGTAAGGCATTCAAAAGACTCCAGCAAGGAGAATCAAAAAATATCTATAACTGGCTTAAGACTCTCAGCGCTCGCTACTCTCTCCTCCATCTGCCTTTAGGTCTCTGCCTCTGTCTCTTTTCCTTTTAACAGCACGTCTCTTACATCAACTCTCCGGATGCCAGTCAATGTCATGTCCTCAAACATCTCCTCAACTGCCAATCACACACACACACACACACACACACACACACACACACACACACACACACACACACAAGACAAAAAGCACAAAAGCTCAGGCTGTATGCAGCAGGCAAAGTGTTAACCTTCCTAAAAAGACAGCTTCTGTGTTATTTAGAGGACAAAGAGCCTTGAGTATTATTTGTTTTTTATATGTATAAAAAGCAGCAGTGGGTGAGTGACAGGGTGACATCGACCCAGCAGGACGTTGATGACATTGAACAGATCTTCCAGTTCTCAAGTCAACTGTGAGTGTGAGACTGCATAGGCTACAGTAGCTTATGTCAAAGGCAAACAATAAGAGCATAACATTTTCTTTATATGATGATAAACTATCACTCAAAGTACCAGCTCTTGTCTAACATATAGTGCTAAAATACGTATAGGTTGTCAAATGATGGATTGAGTCATGATGATATTTGCCCTGAAAATGCCAAACGTAAAAATCTTAAAAGTAAGTTGACAACAGCCAAATTAAATGAAATACCAATTATAATAATGTAATGGAAAAAATAGCAACAGTATTAATCATATCATGTGCATAATCCTATTGTCCACCGCATAAACACAGCTGGATGAACGATACTCACATCGGCCACAGAAGGGTTAAAACGCATCCACGTCGACCACTAGTAATGTCATGTATTTGTCTACGGTACGCACCAGAGAAATGCACGGATAAGAAAAAGCAACTCACCTTTGGTAAGGCTGCTGAATCCCCCTTTCGTCTGTAGGAGAACCATCCATCACTATCGCATCCGTGCTTTCTCCTATTATCGAGCGAGCTTCCATCTCCCTCCTGACTGCGCTTTAAAACTAATACAAAAAAATAAAAGGCTGGCATATGAATTTCCTGTTATTTAGAATTGGGTTAACCAAACAGTCCCCATCTGCCCAGACTGAGTACACGAGGACCAGGAGCTTGTTTCTGACGCTGGTACTACAGAGCAGCACCAGGGCTGTTTGGGTTAATCTGCCCCGAGCTTCGCCCTGATTGGCGGAGCCGCGGTGATGCTGGGGACGATGCCTGGTCGCTATCCAACCGGCCGCGGTGCTGGAGCGCCAAGTCACGGATAGTGTGCTTTAGTGCCTGCTTAATTGGCTCAGACAGGAGCTACAGTCACTGTTTAGTGAGTACGTTGTGAAGGTGCACAGACAGGGATGCTGCTAATCCCCATTTAGAATGTAATTGTATTGTGTAGTATTGTCTCCTTTATTTAAATCAATAGGCTTACCAATCAATAAGGAGGAGACTTAGATCAACTGCACAGTATCAAAAAATATAATTAACATACATGTTTCAAATAAGACAAATAAGAGGCTATATATGGTGTTTACAAGTTGTAATGTGTTGTTAATGATTAATAGCTGCTTTATAGATCAGTTATAAGCCAGTGATAAGAACAACGTTTGGGTTGCCAGATTGTGAATAATCCCTTTTGAATGACTGGACTGATTGAACACTTGCAAAAAAACAAAAAGTTTACTGTTGCCCAAGAAAAAAATGGGGTGAACTGCATCAATTGGTCTATCTTTAACATAATGCAGAAAAGAAGTGAGAAGAGAAAAGAGAAGATGGAAAAAAAGATAAAAAGAAATATGACTTTGGGTTTTTTATTAAGAGAAGTGAGAGCCAGAGCCCACCAGCATAAAATAAAGGAGAAACCATGACACAGCAGACCTGTGTGACTTTCTGCTAATGAGGCGGCCTGGTTATAAATATGAATCATGGCACTGGGCCCTTGTGTTTGAGGGGCCACTTTGGGAAAAAAGGAAATGATTTATTGGAAGAAAGGCAAAGATCGAGAGAGCAAGGGTGTGAGAAAGTTTTGTATGACAGAGATGAAAGTCCTATTTCATGTTTTTAAATGAGAAGCAGAGACATCTTTATTTTTATCGCAATAATTTATATCTATTCGTGCTTCAGTGAGTCATGATGCTCAAAACTGATTCATCGTAAATGGGTTGAGCTGCTGGAAGAGTGGGAATTAATCACAGCTGTCAATCTGTGTTGGAGAGAGGTTTATCCTTCATGTCCAAAGGATGACGCTGAGTGGACCTTTGAGCTTAGACTTTCTTCGTGATCTTCATGCCCGTTTGTTTGTCTTTGTGTTTATGCAACGTTGTCCTCAGATTCAAATAAAAGGCTCGCTGTGTCAATGGTTGGCATGGCGTTTTCTCAACAGCCTGTGTTGCAGCTGACATGGCTAATGCCTTGTTGACTTCAGACATTGATTAACTTACACTGTAGCTGCCACACACACACACAAGAAAAAAAACAACCCAAATACACATGCATTCAAAGCCTGAGAGGCACGTACTACCACACACACATATAATGAGAGGCTGAAGAGAGGGTGTTTGGCTTCTGGCTGGTACTGAGGTGACAGCCATGGTATAATTTCCTGTGGCAGATCTCTGCCAGTGAGTAGTGATGCAGAGGGAAACGCTTCATTACAGCTTCAGTGCTGCCGAAAGATCTGTGAAACAAAACACAGTTGGATAAATAACAAAGATACAACTAAATAAATAGAAAACGACTGTGTGGAAACAAAGAGCAGGGCATTTCTGTGAACTTGTGCAAACCTAAAATGTTACTATAATCAGTTCAGTTGGGCTCATCAACAAACTGCCATCACTCCCCTGCACATCCCTTCTAGGTTTATTATTTAAATATACTTTACACTTTTACATTACACTTACATCTCACTTGTTTATAGTCCTGTTATCTGTTTGTTTGTGCACTTTATTTTATATTTTACTGTAAATTTTACTATGTTTCTACTTTTTGCACTGTGTTGATTGTTGTTGATTGTTTAATGTTATGCACCACCCGTCATATCAAATTCCTTGTATGTGCAACATACCTGGGCAATACACGGTTCTGATTCTGATTCTTGAAGCTTCTGATCAATAATAAATCCACCTCTGAGTGATTGTTTTTGAATGAAGACAAAAGGGTGTTTTGCTGCCACCTGTTGGACAGATTGTGAAGGTGACAGCAGTCCTCCTCTGTCTATCTAAACAACTATGTTTCATGTTGAACAACATAATACGACTGTAATCATCTTTTTAATAAATTAACCAGCATGCACATTTAAATACTTTTCTTTTAAATGTGTAATCAAAATGTAAATTCAAATGTGATTTTTTTCCCCCTCTGTGCGTTAAATAAAACACACAGTTTAATATTCTCCCACGTGGTTTCTTCTTACGCTACATGCCCTACTGATTGCTGTTGTAAAAGCAGCCGCGGAGAGCGCTTTATCACGCGCATTGTGTGACAACATGAGGTCGAGCTCTCCTGCGAAGTTGTTCAGCGGGTGTAAAGTTACGAGCGGACAGGACACACCTCTAGAGGGAGTTCCCGGGGAGGTGGAAATAAGGAGCTGATCGCTTCTGCCGCAGAAAAGTCAAGCCTCCTTTCAGTTGGAGCTGAGCGGTCGCCAGAGCCTGCGGCCGTGCGTCTTTTCAGCAGCAGTAGCCGTGCCACGAGAGGAAAATGCCCGAGATGGGCAACTCTTTACGCGCGGCTGCCCTCCTGGCTTTCGTGGTTCTTTCCATTCTGGTGTCACTCTTGATTAGCAGCGTGCAGCATTTTGGAGCGAGAATATCTTACTTTTCAAATGCAACTGTTGCTGGTGATGAGGAGGAGTTCGCGTCCCTCCGCGGGGCGTTGATTTACCAGCTCAACGAGAGGCGCAAAGAAATCATTCCGCTGCTTTTACCTGATTATGATGATGATGATGAGGATGATGATGAAAACGGACTACCCGGGGAAAGCCGACGTTCTCTCCACAGTGACCAAACACAAGACTCGACTTTGGATTACAGTCTGTGGAATGAGATCACGCATGGCTCCAGGAGAGCGCATATGGATGAAATGGGTTGTGACTCTCTGGTGGACATGCAGGCGGTGGAGATTCTCGGTTCTGGATACACCAAATTGGTTGTCAAAGTGAATCTAGCCGGAGGTCAGCCGGTAGCGTTAAAACTCGTCAATGAGCAGGGGATAGACATGGGAAAGTGTGTGGAGGATTTTAGAGACCCTCAAGGCTGCCGAGAGCTCGTTTCATACAAGCTGAAGAAAGAAATAATCCTGTTGCAGAGGCTGCAGCATCCAAACGTCATTAAGGTAAAGTGTTCCCTCTGTCTGCCTTGTGGGCATTCATTTAAAGACTTTTAAAATGGTTTGATACCCTTAAATATTTAAGGTTACGATACTGTCCAAATGCCAAAGCAACATAATAGACAATATATTTTAAAGCAAAGTTGTTGGAAAGTAGATCATTAGAAGTGCTGCTCACTTTAAAACACTGGAGCTAATGCTGGCATATTGTTATTAAGATTTTCCATAATCCATGTAGGCCTTCCCCTGCTCACAGTTTCCTTTGTCTCAAACACACTGAACTGAATGAAAGGCCTCACTGGCTCTGCAGGACCTTCCCATGTAATTAAA
This sequence comes from Anarrhichthys ocellatus, assembly GCF_004355925.1. Classification (NCBI taxonomy): domain Eukaryota; kingdom Metazoa; phylum Chordata; class Actinopteri; order Perciformes; family Anarhichadidae; genus Anarrhichthys; species Anarrhichthys ocellatus. The sequence continues at coordinate 4,544,266 of NW_022280037.1, read as the reverse complement.
TTAAATTCACTGACCCTCTTCTGACCTTTGGGTCCAGTTTGGGAAGAGCAGACAATGTGCCTCTGTCCCCTCTACAATCCCTGGTTGCATCTGAAACCCCCACAGAGTTTATTCACTCAAATCATTACAGCCCAATTTAGAACTAGTTTTGAATTGAACCGGCCAGTTTGTTTCTCCAGCAGGCGTGTGACGGCGGTGTGTCCAACGGCTCAACCGATCAATTTCACAAGTATACAGAGCGCATTCCCCTCTAGGCTAATTTGATTTCACTGTCACAAGTCTGAGCTGCAGACAGAACATCATGTCCTCTCAATTCACTTTAAGACACTTTAGCCTGTCGCTTTCTCTAATTTCTGCAGAGTAAAAAATGCAAAATCAAACAGTGATTTTGATCCGTTTTTTTTTTTTTTTGCTCTACTTCACTGTGACTAACCCACAGTTATTCTACACTTCCACAGCTTAAAGGTCACTGTGCAGGAGCTGCAGGAGGAGGAGGAGGAGAGGATGGAAGAGTCACAGTCATTCTGGAGCAGGGGAATCCTCTCCAGATGATCCAGCTGCTGCAGAGTCCCTGGGAGGACAGATTCAGGGTAAGCGTGTTAGTTCCCGCTTTCAGCTGTCGATACGCATGCCCTGTCATTCATCCTTGACACTGCACTGCTCGCTGAGAGGCTGAAAGTCTCCCTCGCACATATTTGCACGTTATGCGTGTGCAAGCCCTCGCTCCGCTTGGCAGGAGAGAAGGAGGTTGAAAGATGAGGGGGGCGGACATTTGAAACTCCTGGAGTTCTGACATCTGTCCCTCAGTGTATTTGATCAGGCCGTGGTTGGAATGGAGATGGGTCCTGGAGTTAATCCACTGCAGGCTAGGAATGTCATGTCATCCCACACACACACACACACACACACACACAGTTTTAGTCAACCCCCATCACAGGTATGCTCACAGTTTGAGTCAACAGAGGCTGAATTTGCACTCCAGGGATCCAGCGTGCGTGTGTGTGTGTGTGTGCGTGTGTGTGTGTGTGTGTGTGCGTGTGTGTGTGTGTGTGTGTGCGCGTGTGTGTGTGTGTGCGCGTGTGCGTGCGTGCGTGCGTGTGTGTGTGCGCGTGTGCGTGCGTGCGTGCGTGCGTGTGTGTGTGTTCGCGCATGGATGTGCTTGAAAGGGAAAGAAAGGAAGAACTTTTGGATTAGCAAAAGTAACATCACAGTCTGCCAGTATCATCTCAGCTATGGGCCTCATTTTGCTGCGTCACCCAAATAGCCGTTCATAATACCCCCCTGGAGCTGCTCGGCCCCTTTAGGCTTGGTTGCATCTGCGCAAGCTACAGTAATCCGGGGGTGTTCGGTTTCGCCCAGCCCTATTATTACAGTGCTTCGATCCCAGCAAGTGACGTCCAAGAGACTCGGAGCATTACCTAGCACCGCAGCTATGTTTGTAGTGTGACAGAATCATTTCATGCTCTGTCAGTGCGTGGCTAATTTATGTTGCCTTTAGCAGCTTACTTATTTTCTCTTTCTGTTTTATTGTAGGATTTAAAGAGTACTATAAAAGCAGTCTCAGGAAATGGCTTGCAAATGTGGCTGGTGAAACGCCTTAAAAGAGAATAATGCAGTGTTTTTGCAAGACTTGAGGTTTTTATATTTTTCCATTTTTAGCAATTTAGTGACACATTTATCAGGTGTCACCCTTTCAGGAAAAAAACAAGTCGGCGTTTAGCTTGACCACCGAGAATGTTTTGGTTATTCCAGCATTTTATTAAAGGCTTTTATTTGACAACAAGTAGCAGGTTGGAGGGAAGCATGTAATCCACTAACTTCTGTTAAAAGCACAAAAAACTAAACCCAATTCTAGAGCTGCAAGTAAGGCTGGAAGTAACACTTTTTCTCATTACTGATTAAATCAGACTTTTTTTTTCATTAAATAATCTTGTAACTCTTTATTTTAATGAAAAAAATGTCTAGGTTTTCCAATTTGAGTTTTTGCTGTTTTTTTATCTTCTACGATAGTAAGCTCAGTACTTTGGGGTTTTGGTCTGTCATCTTGGGCTGTAGGAAATTGTAATGGGCATTTTATTAATTACAAATTGTATGCCTCAACAGATTAATCAATGTATAGTATTCAGATTAAATGATGATGAAAATAGCAGTTAGTTGCAGCCCTAATTTAATCCATAAAATACCCACATTACAAAACAAAATAATATTAGATTTGAAATGATAAGAAACAGCAGGAATGAGGCAAATCTCCACATTGGAGAGTTGGAAGCAGTGAATGTTTGCAATTTTTGCCTTTTTATAAATGACTTCTTGTTACAAGGTTTTAGGAGCTGCAAGGACAATATGTTTCTCTTTGACTGCGTTCCTGTGCACTTAAACAAATGGTCATCAATCCAGCTGATCAGGTTTTGGCATGTCCAATCCCCTCCCAGGTGTGTCTGGACCTGGTCAGGCTCCTCCACTTCCTCTCCCAGTCTCCTCTGGGCTCCGTGGCTCTGTTGGACTTCCAGCCCCGGCAGTTTGTCACCGTGTCTGGCGAGCTGAAGCTCACAGACCTGGACGACGCCAGCGCCGAGGAGACCTCCTGTCAGAGGGACGCGGACTGCACCCTCCAGTTTCCGCACAGAAATTTCACTCTGCCGTGCTCGGCACAGGGAGTGTGCGTGGGCTTGAATGAGAAGAGGAACATTTACAACGCCTATAGGTAAGAGAAGTGACAGCTTTACTACATGTTGAACCTGTGATGGATGGATGGAGCAGCATGGATGATTGCTTTAATACAGGCCGAGTCGACTGCTAAAACGTTGTTGATAAGACATCTGGAAATGTGCAGTTTGATGGAGGAGTTGTGATGAATAAGTTGGTAGCTTCAATGGGGGAAAAAAGGGAGTCTTCTCTGTTTTAAAATGGACAGCTTTATGGACTGTTTGTTTTAACACCGGGGTGAGACATGTCATGTTCTGTGGGAGCTATGTGATGGGGCTTGTCTGTCTTTCTGTCTGTCTGACTGAGTTGTCTTTGTCTGGCCCCAGGTATTTTTTCACCTACCTGCTGCCTCACCAGGCCCCACCCGGCTTCACACACCTGGTAGACCACATTATGAACTCCACAGGTGAGGACGAGAGACGTCTTGACTTGACGGGACGCTCGCTATTGTAGATCAGAAAGCAAATCACTCTATTATTGCAGCCGTGTAATGACATGCCTCGGTATAAGTCCTTTTTTTTAATGAGCTCCACACAATGCTTCCTGGCACGTAACAAGGTAATGATTATAATATCTGTTGAGATGACACGACTGGGATTAGACAGGAGAAGCCTAGCAAGGGGAAAAAAAATCATCCGTATTGGATAGTATGACTTTATGCCTGTAGTCGGTTAGATCTTTTATCAGATTTTAATGTATTGTGTGTGTGTGTCCAGGGGAGCTGAAAGCTGACATCAATCAAACGCTGGAGGCCTTTGAACACATCCTCCTCCTCTACAAGTCTGGCCTGCACCTGGACAACCTGCCTCCATCAATAATCAGAGGTAAGAGCTCGTGGAATGAAGGCTGCTTTTTATAAAGTACAGTAGGCCCTGTTGTAGACTTATTCTTCTTGGAGAGAATGCTTGGCTCTTTTTTTTACCACCCTTTTTTTTTTTTTTGAGAAAACTCACAGTCTACACCTCTGTTTTCAAAAAAAAAAATGAAGGGGGTGTTTCTCCCTCTCGGGCTGTTTTGACAGGTTTATTAGGCAGCTGGAATGAGAGAACAAGACCAACAAAGTGGGATTAATCCTGCATGTCTCTGGCTCAGAAAGCACAGTCGGCGTTCATTTAAAAAAAAAACAGTGCTGGTATTAAGCGGAGTTATTCTGTTTAACCTTTCATGGAAGTCGTGTAGAGATCTTTAGTCCAACTTTTGAATTGTTTACATAAAAAAACTCTTGTTAACATACTTTCCCTCTCAGAATAGTTGTATAAAGTACTTTTTTGGAAACGTTTTGTGTTCTTTCAGTATAAGCACTGAAAGTCCTTCACTTTTCTTCTCCTCCACTCACTCCACTGCAGCCCCCCTCTGTCCCCTCCCGCCATTCCTCTCAACTCTATGAAATATTAATAACAGAATGACTGGCTGCGTTCCTGTGGTGAGATTTTCCGTCCCCCCAGATGCTGGACTGTTTATATAGCAGCGCTTTGTGAATTTAATCACAGATTCAGGGTAAAGAGGCCTGGGCGCTGAGGCTGACACCAGGAGGGAATGTTTTAGCTTAACAAGGAGGTGCCATGAGTCAACCCTGCTGCTGCTGCTGCTGCTGCCTAGTGTGTGTGATAAGACCCCCAGAAATGTGTGTGTGTGTGTGTGTGTGTGTGTGTGTGTGTGTGTGTGTGTGTGTG
>NW_022280037.1:4513500-4539877 GCF_004355925.1 Anarrhichthys ocellatus | reverse complement strand
TGTGTGTGTGTGTGTGTGTGTGTGTGTGTGTGTGTGTGTGTGTGTGTATATTATTACTATATTGTGGGTTTTGTTCAAACAGAGGTGGTTTTTGGGTTGAGGAAAAGTCTGGTAACGTTTTTTAATTGGGTTTAGTCTCGAGGTTGACATGTTGGCAAATAAACACATTCATTTTCATGCGGAGAGTAAGATGAGATGATTAATATCACTCCCCATACAGCGTCTGTCTGGAAATATGTAGCTAGCGCCAGCAGCCGGTTAGACTGGAAACTGCTAGCCTGGCTCTGTCCAAAGGTTAAAGAATCTGCCTAGCAACATCTTTTTAATATCATATTTTATCTGTTGAAGAGACTTTTTTTAAGTCTCTGCTGGTTGTCCATAAGTCTTTAGGAGGTTACTGCTACCAGCAGTCCAGCACATAACCCCCCCTGTTAAACTGCAAAATGTCTTTTTTACAATTCGTATATTGTACTGATTAAACAAACAAGATATAGTGTGTAATTGGTGAGCTTTAGAGGTGGTCTTACTTGGATTTTTACACCATTAGACAGAGCCACACTAGCTGTTTCCAGTCTTTGTTCGAAGCTAAGATAACCAGCTTCATATGTAGCGTGCAGACATGCGAGTGCTATTCATCTTTGCATCTAACTCTCCCCAAGAAAGCTAATAAGCACAACCAAAATGTCCAACTGTTGCTTTAAATGATTAAACAAAAAACAAAGATTGTGCAATTGTGTATTAACAAACACATGGGCTCATTAATATGTTCCCCCCCCCCCCTTAAAGGGGAAGAAAGAGAATTGCAGCCAAAGACGCAACTAAGCTTGATAAAAGAAGCCAAATGGCAACATGGCTCAAAGATGGTGTGTGTGTGTGTGTGTGTGTGTGTGTGTGTGTGTGTGTGTGTGTGAGAGAGAGAGATGGAGGGGCTGTAAAAGAGAAAGACACTCATCAAGTTTTAATTTGAAATTGCTGACAGATGGAGGTTCATTGGTTATGTGGATGTAACTTTTTCACAGCTGAGAGCATTTGTGATTTGATGGAGATGTTGTGTGCTAAAAGGCAAAAGGGTGAATTCTTAAAGCACTGCCATTTCAAAAAAAAAAAAAAAAAAAAAAATCTTTATATTAATAAGAAAAAAAGGTTGTTTTCCCGCCGCTCATCTTAAACACAAAGAGCTTATATTCATATGTGTCTGCTTCCTCAACAGCTGAGGCATGCCACCCTTTTGCTCCCCAACAGGCCTCATTTTTTTTTCTCCACTGAGAAGGATCCTTGAAACACTCCTTCTCCTTGTTCCCTTTGCTCAAACCAGAAGGCAGATCCTCGTGTCCTTTTCCTCCTAACAATACCCCCACACACATACACCAGCTCCTGTCATTTAGGAAGGTTAACAGTTTGTAACAGTGTGCCTCCTCCGTACGGACTCACAGACTAGGCTTTTGTCCTGCTCTGGTGTGTGTACGTGTGTGCATGCTTCTTTCTCGTGGCTCCTGCTAATGTGTAGCAGATGATTTAAGAGCAGATCCACATGAAGTCTGACTGAAAGACTTATGATGATGAATGTAACACAAATGTTCGGGCAGGAGGAAGGTGGAGTGAAGAGATTTTTCAGTGTGGAATAACAGCTCGTTAGAGGAAAAAAAAATGGCTCTAAATGGTGTGCAACTATTTCTATCTTTGGTTTTTTGAAGTTCCAGCTTGTCAGTTTCACCCGGTTTTATGCTTTTATTTCATGCTTGTGAAAGTAGATTGAATATCTTTAGGTTTTGCACAGACAAAAGAAGCTATTTGAAGCCATCATCTGGAAAGTTATGATTATAAGAAATTGTGTTTTTTCACCATTTCTCACTTTTTTCAAACCAATCAATTCAGAAAATAATTGGGAGGTTAATCAATGAAAATAACCGTTAGTTGCATCCCTATTGGTCATAAACACTGGCAGTAATAATTAGAAGGCAACTCAAAGGGTTCATGTTTTTTGGTTTCTTGGTAACATATACATGCATCAGAGAAAGAAAAATATTTACATTATACATGTATACATTTATTCCAGGACACAAAGGTCCATGTAAATGACACAATCTTTCTTTGGTTTGTTTACAAAAAACTAGAGCCTTTCTGTTGCTACTACTGCCAGCTAATGCCCACTAGACATTATAATCGATGTAACAGCCAAAAATAAGTTCATTTATCTTTTAAACTATTTTAGGAATACCTTTGAGTCAGAAAAGCTCTGTAGTTGCATGACAAAGATGCTATACTTTCACCTTCAACCTTATTTCTTTGTTGTTCTTATCTGTATTCTCTTCATTCGATGCTGCACTGGATCAGTTTCCCCACAGGGATCGTTAAACTTTCATCTTATCCTCAGAGAGCGCTTCAAAAATCTTTCAGCAGTGTCATGTATTGAAGTTGCATCTCGTCCTTTGTGGTTAGATTACACCGTGATGCGAGGTATGGGGACCTCTGGGAACGCGGAGTACCGCTGTTGGCCGTCCTACAGCCAGCAGGGCTGCGTGCTGTCGGTCCACAGCGCCAGAGAGGCAGCGTTCATCTGTAACTCCCATTCTCAGTGCAACAGCTTCACTCTGACCGGGCGGAAGACATGGACTGGTTAGTAAAGCCAACGATGAACTCCTCCTTTCATTTCCTCTGCCTCGAAGTTCGTCAAATATTTTCCAGCTCGCTTTAGTCTGTAAAACTCATTACACAAATTAAATCAGCCAGATACTGAAAGCCCTCTATAATAAGCATGTATAATTACCCACAAAATCATGTCTGACTAAAACTGCTGAGTAAACATAGTCAGCAGCTGCTCTTTTAATCTTTCGATGAAGCTTTTAAATGTTGAAATGTATACAGTTATTAAGTATATCGAGTCGAGGCATGCTATGCTATTGAAGTTGCAGATGTGTTTAACGTGCCTCTTTTTCTCCCTTTTCTTTTTTGTCCGTGCTGTGCAGGTCGGCTCCTGGCCTCCTTCAGCAGCAGCTTCAGTCATCTGGTGCCTGATGGGACATCAGAGGTGTATGTGAAGAAAACCAAAGCTCCTGAAGCTTCAACAGTGTGACACAAGGACCTAACGGAACCAATCCAGCACCAGTCGAGCTGAGTGAGATGAGAGATAAAACGCAACACGCAAAAAAAATGTTGCGCTTAAGATGAGCACTGCGTCCTCCTTGTGAACACGCTGCTCGGCTCTGTGGATTTGCAGGAGGAGCGTAGAGGCCGGGCTGAGGAGGTCGTTTGAAGCGAGGCAAGTGAATGTGATGTATTTATAGGGCTTCTGCTCAGTGACTGTTTGATCTGCTTGCCAGCTCACTGCCTCTGCCAACTACTATTTAAAGGGATTTCCCTTCAGGTACAATTAAGCAGGGAGAGCCTTGTGCCCTCAACATGTTTCCTTTTTTTCTTTTCTACCTTGTCTTTATTTGCCATGTGTGTCGGCTTTCGTTGTGAGGCCGGGTCCCCCCTAGTATGATTTTTAAGCCAAAGAGGTAATAAGAACAGCCGCTGCAGCTCAGCGTTTGAAGCCCGAGGACGAGAAAAGAAAACTAGCTCTTATACAAATACACTTTGATGTTAATGCGCTGAGGTTGCGGCTGCTTTTTCATGGTTCCCTGGCTTAGCTGTGCTGCGGTATGAGATGGCAACAACCATGTAAGCATTTCCACATTGACAATGGGCAAAGATGATTAAAAACCATTCCCGAGCAGTCTGTCTTTACATACTTTTGTAAACTTAGTTCATATTGCTTAGTGCATAGATATTTATATGATGAAATGTAATTGTTCTTACATGATTGTGCATTTTAGCTTACGTGCACCTTGTGGGTGAAACTTTTATTTTCAATGAAAAATTATTCACTTCAGTGTTTTTTTGATACTTCACTTTTTGTAATTGTACAGTTTTACAATTTTGTAATTGTATAAAGGTATTGTTTCTACTTTTTGCTGTGATTGTCAAATGCATTTTTTATTGTATGAAGCCTAGCTGTAACTAACCGCCTGTTTATTTCTCATTAGCACCTTTGCGTGTGTGTCAGCGGGGGAGGTGAAACTTGCATGTGTATACTGACCTGGTTTTTTGTGTGTTTTTAAATCCTTTATCTGCTCACATGCCCCCACATCTACAATCTCTAGCCCATCTGAATGAAACCTACGGTGCTCCGCATAGTTTGCACAATACCAGAGGAATGCATTCAATGCCACGTCATGCTGAGCTCATTATGAGCCTTAATTAATACATGTAAATTGGCTTACTTACCTTCCCATTCTCATGGTGAGAGAGGGGGGGCATTACTGTTAGACAAAGGCAGTCATCAGGACAATTGGAGCTCAATCTGCGGTTTGCACACGAATGGGCTTGCCATCTGTGCCTGCCAGGAGGAGCTGGGTGAGGTTGAGATAAGGACAGGACTGCAGGGTGGCAGGCTGAAGGATTTGTAAAGTCAGGACTTGTAGCAGCCACAGAGTCTGGTGGGAGAGAAAGAGCAGACCAAATACCAGGGATGTCCTGATATGAGCCAGATACTTTCGTAATAGCTCATCCCACACTCTTCACATATTTCCTATTGCTGTTAAGTGGGGAATGAAATTGAAGAAATACAAAATAATGCAAAAGCAATGTATATCTGTGAATATAATGACTGATTTTCCATTGAGCTATACCATTACTACTAACTTGAAAGGGCACGTCCTGTCTACAAATTACACTTTTATGGCTGAGACACCGGGGAGGCCTCAGGGTCCTCTTTGCCTCATGTTGGCCCCTTGTTGTCTGAACAAAGCTGGCTGATTAGAGTCTGATTGTGGAGATAAGAAAGTCTGAGTCGGATTAGATAAGAACAAACCAACTCACTGGACCAACACGGCAGGATTGACTAGAGGGACTGGTTGGATGGTGGGGAAGTAATCCCCCACAGTATGTTTGTTTTATCTGAGCTATTGTAAATAGACTTAAAACCTCAGTAAAAAAAACTGCAGAGAGACACAAAAATCTACATCGTGCGATATCTTTTCCCCAGCATGGGGAGGGCATGACCCGTCCTACTCTGCCTTTAATTTGCTTACCCTGATAATATTAACCTAACTAACCAATCAATGACGGTTACGAGTACTAGCCAATTAGAGGCAGAGTAAGGCGGGTCATGACCTAGCCTAAAAAAGAAAAATGGTAAAGCTGCCAAGAGCAGTTTGTTAGCTTAACAAAATTACAGCTAGTTGTTTTTGTACGGATTAAACAAAGGTACACGGTGTTAATCAGTGATCTTTAGAGGTGCCGGTAGGTGGATTTTGTTACCTTTTTGCAGAGCCAGGTTAACTGTTAACCCCGGTTTCCAGTCTTTGTGCTAAACTAAGCTAACTGGCTGCGGGTGGTGGCTTCATATCACACAGGCTAGACAGAGGGGCCAACCTTCTCATCTAATGCTCATTAAGAAAACAGTTGTTTTCCCAAAATGTCAAACTATTTAATTAGTTTAGTTTCTCTAGTATACAGATGCAAGTTAGGAGTCAACAGTTAAAAACAACAAAAGTAGCCAGCTGATTAATGGCCGACTCCGTAAACTGGTCACTCAAAATGTTTAAACCATTTTTTCACAAGTACGGTCTCCTTAGTGATAATAGCGGACACGCTCCCGACTGATGAGCTTTACTTTATTAAAATGTACGGCTGCTGCTCATCCTCAACGTCGACTCGCAGAAGAAAATGTCTGTCTGGTTTTGTGACACTCCTTTTGACAGAGCTAGTGGCTGTTCTTGCATTGCCTGTATAGCTTGCACATGTTTTATGATCAAATGTTTTGAAACAAATGCAGAGCAGTGATTGTATTCATCTTTCATTTAGTTCAATTTAGTTTGTATTCACAGTCAACAACACATCTTTCTTCATGTTCCTGGGGTTGGTGAATCATGGACATCAGAATCTGCGGTTGTTTCAGAGGAAGTATTCAAAGCGTAGTTTTTGTATTCTCCGCTGAGTCTGAAAGTATTCCCTTTCTTCCCTCTGACTTTGTTTATTTAGCTGGAAATATGTGTGGAGGTTTGAAGGTTGAGCTGCTCTGAGCCTGTTTGTTTTCTCATGAAAGTCATTTTGTTGTTTAGGGATGTTTTCATATTTGCATCGCGGTGAAACTTTCAAAGCAATCATGTGGTACTGCTCTCCTCATGTTCATGTGTGGTACACTGGTCCTCTGTTTTTAACCGTGTAATTGACAAGTTGGTCCTTTTTTTTATTTTTATTTTTTAAGGTTCAGCGAATGAGTGGGGGAGGAGAGAGTGTTTTTTTTTTACTCGGCTCCATACCCCTCCATTTCTGTTTTTTTAAGTTTCCAGTTTCACCCGACTGGTTTCCGTCGGGTTTTATTCATGACCTCCATCTGGAAATAATATATGTTCATGAAAACAAGCCATCAGCAATTTTAGGGAAAAGTTTTGTGTGCGAGTGTGCTTGTGTGTGTGAGAGAGTGCAGGGAGAGGGATATTAGGGGCCTCTTCTGTAGAGTTCAGGCTCAACCAATGTAACAGAGTTAGTGCAGTGAGAAAGACATGTATGAATGAGTAAGCTAAGAACCGAAGCCTCCAACCTCCTCTCTTAAAATCCTGCTGCTATGCATTTGTGGTCTGGCTTAAGTCTTTGAGTCAAATGCAAAGTTAGTCATCAAATGTAAGAAACCGCAGTCGCTGGGAGAAATTACGCGTCGGGCAGGTCTCTGGCAAAATGTTTGACCGTGGCTCATTCTAAAAATATGCATTAACTCAGTGAAAGCCGGCATAGTTCTGCAGGAAAGAAGATCTGGCATGTGTTTAAGTTGCTCACGGGAGCGTATGCAGCCAGTGACGGGAGAGAGAGAGCAGATATTCATTGACTCCAGGCTCACAGAACACTTCTGTGCCTGTCTGCCGCCTTGGCTGCGGTACACAGGAGACCGGCCGGTCACACCTGAGAGCCTCAGAAGAGTAGCCAGACATTTAGCCGGGCCTGTCCCGAGCACAGAGGCTTCTTAGTTTTCACGTCGCTGTCTGTATATCTAACTGTCTAACTAACTATTTGTTTGTCTGCCTGGAGCTGATACAATCTCTTTTAGAGCCATAATGGCTTTAGCAGGCCCCGAAGGAGAGAGAGCAAGTAGGTGTGTGTGTGTGAGGAGAGGTTTTCATTTCTGGCTGTCTGTGTTGGGAGGGGTGGGGGGGTATTTGGCTGGATCATGTTTTAAAAGCCCTGAAGTTAACCCCAGTCAAAAGGTTTATGCCAACCACTAAAGCCACAGAGGCATCTTGAAAGGTGTAATAGCTCTGCGTTGTATCCAGTGACATCTCCATGGACCCACTGCAGAGTTTCCTGGCATATAGTGAAACTGATTACTGCAGTGTTGCACAATTTATCTCAAACTGGAGCATTGCAATAAAAAAAACAGATTCAGAGCCAGCTTTTAAAAAATCCTTTAATTTATTTAGGTGTTGTCTCCCCACTGAGTCTGTGTTTGGGTAGGCTCACTATGGTAGGATTGCAAACCCCCTCTTTGGTTATGAGATCCCCACATGTTCTGCTGCCCTGCATTCCCTCCTACAACTCAGCAGCAGTCTGGGTCATTTTTCTTTTGAACCTCCCCCTCCCCCCCCCCACCTCTCTTCCTCACCAGTCCATCCATCATACAGAGTGTCTGAAACCTCCTTTCACCCCACCCGTCCACCCCTGTTGCTGGCTGCTGCCTTCCCTCTCAGCTTGAAACGCTCCTTCGGGCCAAAACCTCCACAGTTCTTCTATTAATTTAGGCGTCCGCCGCTGCTGTTAAATTGTTCCACTCCATACATAGCTTCAACCCTCCATCACATGTCGTCCTCCTCCTGCCAGTCTTCCACTGCTCCCGTCTTCTTTCCGAGTCACAGCCCACAACTGCTGTGAAGCATCTGGAGTTTCCCCCGTCTTTCAACTGGCTGAGACCTGAGGGCAGGGCTGCTGAGGATCAGGAAGTGTGTGTGTGTGTGTGTGTGTGTGTGTGTGTGTGTGTGTGTGTGTGTATGTGTGTGTGTGTGTGTGTGTGTGTGTGTGTGTGTGTGTGTGTGTGTGTGTGTGTGTGTGTGTGTGTGTGTGTGTGTGTGGACTAAAACTGCTGTTCAAATCAAAGTGGCTGCCTTTTGTTGCATGCTCTGGAATCCCCTCCGTCACACCTCGGCCGTTTCCCAGCGGGGGACTAGTGCCCCCAGCCAGAGGAAGACTTCCCTCTTTACAGTTAGTCCTCTACCGGAAATACACTACGACCCCCCTTTGAGTCACACAATCATATGCAGTTCATTGCATTCAGGATGTTTAATTAGAACACAAAAAAAAAAAGAAAAATTCAAAGACACAAACAAGGTTAGCCCTTATGTTACACTGAATATTGGACATTTAATTTCACCCATAATTAACAAGCATCTCACAATAATCTGGTTAATCTTTTACTGTTGGCTTTTAAAATTGTTTTACTGTGACAGCTATGCAGATATATAACCCTATGAGAAGAGGAAGAAAGCCCTTTATGACGATCCAAAAAGCACTTTATTTCTTTCTTCTTTTATTCATAAATATACAGTCTTAATTTTGATATTTTACATGTGTTACCAGATGTCTGGCTGTATTTCTTATGTTTGATACAGACAGTATACAGCGGTGTCTTGTAATCCTTTGAAATGAACAAAAATAGTAGACATGACAGGGATATAAAAATGAACTAACTATAATGCATTCTCTCTTCTTTGGCACAATGAAGTGCAGCTTCAGTTGCATTGTGCAGGTTGTTAAACTCGGGGAAGCTGTGAAGACAGCTCTTTGCCACAAGTCCCCAATTAGGGTTCTGCCCACACGGCCATAAAACAGTTAGTGGAATCATTCAGAGGCTGTTAGATTTAACACTATCAAGAGTTCATTAGCACCTGCATACACAACTGCTCCTGCCATGGGAGGGTCATTAACATAAACCTGTTAGAGTATAGGCCCGAGGCCTTTTCACTCAAATTAATTAAGCTTCGGTCCTATATAATAAATGTAGATGTATACACATGCTATTTGTTTTTTATCTTTTATGTTGTGTGAGAAGAGTACATCGTAACTGTTGTTTGAAATGGTCCAAACAACAAAGGTTTAAACTTAAACCGCTGTTAAACTGCAGCTAAACTGGGAGCAGATTATCAATCTTATCTGGAAGGTATGAGGACCACCTGATTAATTATACATTTTTAAACTGGTTGTGTAAAATGAATCAATTAAATTGTCATCTTGCAATCAACTTAATTCAGATTTCTGGTTCAAAAAATCTATGAAATCTATAAAAAATGAAATCTTACATTTTTAAATGATTAATCTATCAGTGATATTTGACGGAAACCATAAATCGCAGTATGCTGCTGAATATGCAGCACTATACACATCAACACAGATACATTACATTGCATTGCATATCGGTTTACGTTGCATTGAACGTGTTGGCAATCCGAGAAGCAACATCAGACACCATCCACATCTGAAACGCAGGTGAATATGAAACTACGTGAGTGTGTGTAATGCAAAAATGTACCTGAGGATAAAAAATATAACACACTACTGTGAATTCATGTTTCCATTAATATCTAACATTAAGTAATAACATCATAGAATGTATATATAGTGTGAGTAGAAAACAACTAATATTAACCTCGTCTAATTTACTGTAGAGGGAGTAGAGACAGTTTTGTGATCAGGAGAAATGATAAGCCTACAGGTAAGTACCTTTCATTTCTCCCATTCTAGGAAATTAAGGTGGGCACTGAGTGGATGTCAACTGAAGAAAGTGGAGGCAACTTGTTGAGAGACTGACACAGGGGAGATAAAGAAAAACATCTGTAGAAAGAGAGAGGGGTTTAAGAGGTTGACAGAAACAGTGATGGAGAGAGATGAAGTGAAGAGAAAGGGCGACATATTAGAAAGGCCACAATCTAGTTTTTGATCGAGGATGAGGTATTACATATAGAGTAGATGCCCCTCATTAAAAACGGAACTGGTAAAAGTGTGTGTGTGTGTGTGTGTGTGTGTGTACTCTGTCTAACTAGTTGCACTGTGGGGACTGTACAGAGGGATCAGTGCCACATGAGAAAGCTGGTCCACTTTTAAAATATGCCCTTCTCTGTGTGAGTAGAATACTGAATTTGCTGTCTTTTATTTATAAATCCGGTCCTCACAAGTTTCCCTACTTCCCAATTCTTACATTACTCACTCAAACAGAGAGCAAGGGGGAGAATATGACACAAAAGTCACTTGAACTAGGCATCCTAGACCTCTAGTCTACTGTCAAACTATAATTAACTAATGTTTGATTACCTTTAACACCATTTGATGGCCATTCATTGCTACTGTTCCTTTAATGGCTCTCAGTGCCTTATTGCTATAGGATCAATCTATAGTTTGCAACGAGTTTTTGGTGTTCTTACCACTCTCACTCATGTTATTGTAAAATATTCACAATTGACCTCAATAATAAGCCTACAGAATAAGTGAACACAGATTTACAGTTGTCAAATGCACTTTTTCTTGTGTGAAGGTAAACTGCATTGTTTACAGCAAATGCAAGATAAGTCCTGAAAACTCATAATAAACCACTTTACAATCTCATTAAGCATCATTTGTGCACTATTTTGGACACTCTGGGGTATATTACCTCAGCCAAAGTAATTGCATGCGATCACTACAGAGTAAAAACAGTCGCAGTGGTGGATGGTACACTTTCTGTTTACCAGAGCGAGAGGGGTCGAGAGGTCTTTATGGGGTGAAGGTTTAGGTTACGTTTGCAAAAGGGCCTTCCAGCTCCTCAGCAAACATGAGCTTGAGACCAAACATCAAAGCTGGTCCTGGTGTGAAGGCTGGGTTGCTGTGTTATGTTGGGGGGTGGTCACTGACAGGTCAGGAGGACAGATAACAGGACAAGAAATCCTCCAACCTCTCATCCCGTGTTCTCTCAAAATCTCAAGATAACCCTTGTCACTGGCACTAAATCCTAACCTCAGTGACACTGTTCCTCCTGGACAAGTCTTCCATCTGACCCCACTGAGTCACATGCTGGACCTCTCCCTCGTGGTAATCCTCCCGGTCAAGTGACAAAGGGTCAGCCAAGCAAGCTGAAAAGTAATTCAGGAATGAGGGTTTGGAAAGGTTGACGACGAGCTTAATCAAAGCCGCGCAGCGGTAAGTATGTTCTGAGGAACATTTGTGCGCTGAAGTGGGCCAGTAATCTGTAGAGCATTATGAAGTGTCTGGCAAGCACTTTCCTTTGTCTCCTCTGTTATGAAAAGGCTTTAGAAAGAGAGAGACGAAGCTGGCTGCGATTTTTGGTTCCCCTGCTTTACCCTTCATGGATTCTTCTTCATGTTGCCTCGTAACTTCTCCTCTCCCCACCAAAGAGAGAGCTTTCTGTCTGTTTTTCTGCTTCGCTGCCTGTCAGTCTGTGTTTGGTAGCAATTGGCAGCAAATGCAACTACTCTGAAACATGGCCTCTCTCCTATTTATTAGAAATAAAACAGACCATTGAGATTAAATGTAGCTGTCAGAATTGCAGTCTTGAGTTCAGAATCACTTGACCCTGGAAATTTCTTGATATCCAGGCCACTTAAGGAATTGGAGACAACAAAGGATTTCTCCTGATGCGATCAAGCTACTATTCACTGAGATACAAGCGCCCCCAACTGGAAACAAAAGCTACTACGCCCAAAAAAAAATTCTGGAGGAATGCCAGGGTTTGGCCAACCTGTCTCTCAAGGGATAAGAAGTTTACTGGAACTATTTTCTGTTACAGGCTCAAGGGATAAGGAGAAAAGTACACCGGAAAACAACCATTTTATGCTGAATTTGTGATCTGCCTTCTTGTTTTGTTGCAGGCTATGTTAAATAAAAAACGTTTTTCTTTCTTTTCTTCTATTCTAATGGTGAGATATGTATTGTAGATATATGAGAAGTAAATGAATCACATCTAAGAAGGCCTGCCATATCTGAGAGAAACAGTACCCCATGGGAGGTCTGTTAGTTACAAATTTAGTATCCAATGGCACAGTGTGCAACATTTGATTGGCATATCCACTGGCCACTGGTCAGATTGTTGAGAGAGGGGGGGGGGAGGACAAGCAGATAGAAAGTAAAGGAAGTAAGCTAAACAGAGGGAGAGTAGGACAGCTTAGTCTAAAACAGAGTCTGGCTACCAGAGAGACTGTAATAAAAGCAAGGAGACACCGATTCAGAGGAAGCAACAGGCTGCCAAGAGAAGACACTGTCCTGATCCTCTTCTCTCTCTGGCCATGTCTGACTGTGAGGAGCTACCAGTAGGTAAGAAAAAACCAAGAGCATGTACTCTTGTGCACATGTGCATATACATCTGTGTTCAAGAGAGATGTATGAGGTGCGTGTCTGAGCATACGTGCTTGTGAATTGTTTGGATTTGTGTGTCTGCGTGTATGTTTGAGGGAGGGGGTCTCTCTTGGCCCATCCTGTTTTAGTCTAAGCCCTCCACTGGGACAGCTCACCCGGCAAGTATTCAGCTGCAAAGAGGAGCTGGTTCAGTTTTCGGGCCCTTATATGGAGACTTGGAGCGAATTCCTCCTGGTTTCATGAAAATAATGCTGACTGACTCTGCAGAAGTTTTATTCGGAAAGATGTGTGGATACAACACAGCACTGCATGTGACCTTGCTGTTCCAGGGTTGATGGGGACAAATGGTATGAAGATGTGTTGTGTGTGTATGTGAAGGTGTCTGCCTGTGTATGCGTGAGAATGTCTGCATGGTGTGTGTGTGTGTGTGTGTGTGCAGCTAAGCAGTAAGTAAAGCGTCATTTCCCACAAATGCAGCTCAGCTGAGAGAGAAGATTATGCGCTTACTACCGCCGACACACCAACAGAAACAATCGGTTATAAATAGAAACCCTTGTCCCCTTCTCCTTTTCTTGTCTCACTCACTCACATTTCAGTCTCTTGCCTCTTTCCTTTATCTCATCTCTCCCCGTCCTTTTATCTCCTCTTTTTCCTGTTTCCTTTCCTCTGGGACTCAGTCCATGCATGATTCCCTTCTCAGATGAATCAACATGACTCAGATGGAGGAAAACTGTATGATGTTGTCAATTAAAGAACCTGCAGCTTTGGCAACAACTGCCAAGATTGTTGTTATTGCATTTGACAGGCAGCTGACCACACCTCCATTATCTATCGTTTCATACTCCGATGGATTTGCCAGATTCCTTTTGAACTAAATCACAGTCATTTACTTATTGGCACTGGAACGCCTTAAACTAAACAATCTGAAAAAATGACACCGTAGCTACAGTAACTTTCCAGCTTTACACGACATTTCTTCCCGCACTGTTTAACAACAGTTAAACCAATATTCTACCTTGATATATTGCCTCCATTAATCTGCATCACACTGAGATAACTATTAAAATCCAACACGATGATGTATCAAAGGGGGACTTCTGAACAGTTTTAGGCAATATTTAATATTTTTATTTAGTTAAAAGTTAAACAGCTTTATCAAACTGTACGTTTTTGTAGTTTGTGTCTTCCTTTAAACAGCACTTGTAAAAATAAACTGTGCCAGTAAGTGACAGCGAGCCAGTATCCACAATATACCAGGAGCGTGAGACTGAAGCAGCTAAATGGTAATTCAGATATGATTTTATTTGATTTATTGTCTGCCAGAGTTGCATTTTAATGTTTCAGTACCAAAGTGAACAGTCTTTATTTTAATACACACAGTCAGTTCCCTGCACTGACTAGTCGGCATTGGAGAAAATAAATAGCAGCAGTTCAGCATATGTCCTGCAGGGGGCGGTCTTAGCATATTATATGAATGGTGCCCCTCATAGTTGGGTGAAGGAAAAGCACAGGGTCATGACAAGTGGGAGGTTGAAAAGGATTGAGTTGGGAATACAAAGGGAGGTGAGATGCAAAAGTGGAGTAAATTAGAGATAACACAAGAAGGGAAATGCAAGGGGAGTAAGGAAGATAGGAGGTAATAGGGAGACATGGGGGATAGATGAAGGGGCCGAGGAGCTAGGCGGAGGCTGTCTTCAAGGAGATCAGTTCAGCGAAAAATGAAAAGCAGCGGTGGCTGCTGTGTGTCACAACTGAGACTTGTGAAGGCATCAATGGGAGCTAACACGTTTTAATGTGACAGAAAATCATCCTTTTGCCACCACCTGCAACACAGAGGCTGTACATGGAGACAATGTGTGTGTGCGCGTGTGCGTGTGTGTGTGTGTGTGTGTGTTAGAGTGAGTGTGTCAGAAATGCAGATGAAGATGGTATCATGGCCCGCTGATGTCAGCGCTCCATCTGTGCCCTGAATTTAAGGACAAGTAGCTTTTGCTGACGTTAAACCTATTCCTCATGTTAACAGACCAGCTGGAAATGTGTCATTTGACACACAGGTTTGAGCACAGTCACCTGCAGTTTTGTGTGTGCATGTGAGACACAAGTGGAAGAGCATGACTTCATCAACCCATGCATTAGAGTAAACCCTGCAGCAGACACCAGATTTTCCTCAGCAGAGTTTATTTTCGGCTGTATCGATCGGGGATCTGAGTTGCTGTGACTTTGCAAGGAACAGGAAAGGGACAAGAGAGTGCAGGAAGAAATGTTTGATGCAGGAAAATTAAAAAAGAAAGCAAAAAAAATTACAAGAAATGTAACAGTATATATTTACTGCATGTCTGTGTTGTACAGAGAGAACGAGTAGAGCAGGGTTCTTGATTGTACATGAAATGGGGGAAGGGTTTACATGGATGTTTCAGTGGCCAAGTCAGATGTGATTAATGTTGTCGTCGCTTGAGAGAACACACAGCCCTGCACACTCGGAAATACATAGTGTGTGTGCATTTAACACACCATAGCTCTGTTGTATTTTCATGGTTGTGATAAGGTGATATTAGGTCACCCTCCTTTAGATAAATGGACTATTTTCACAGTAGTAGAGGGTTGACAAATTACAATGTCCCCCACTGACCTGCAAGGTGCTGCTTTTTGCTTTTAATGACCAGCATCAGTCTTTTACTAGATTCCCATGGACTGCATGCAGTCAGTCCTGTTCTACTTCTGTGTCCAAGTTATGCATCATTAACATATAGATGAGATGTAGAGAAGTCTGTGTGGTTTGTAACTCACGTCTATGGCGTCATTAGTGTAAAGGCGAGGAGGTCAGGGAGGGAGGAAGGTTGACGCAGAAGGCTCCAGTAATACCCACTATATGATTTGATATGGTGCCATGATGTTATAAATGTCATACTTTTGTGCTGAATAATAATGTAGGTCCCCTTTACTGGCACAATATCCATGTCAAAAAGACTGTTCCTCTTTCTGTTCATCTGCTTTTTTTTGCTTGCCTCCCTGCTCATCTCTTCACGTCAGTCCTCTCAAAGTGTCTGCTCGTGTGCTCGCTGAAATTCTAATCCTGCTCTCTGCACATATACAATATCTATTGCATGTCTGCCCACTCCATCCTGGAAGAAGGAGCCCACCTCTTTTGCCTTTCTTGCAGTTTCTTCCCCTTTTTTCCCCCATTAAGGACGTCTTCTGAGAGTCTAAGGATAGAAAGTGTTGTATGCTGTACAGACTGTAAAGCCCTTGGAGGCAAATGTGTGATTTTCGTCTATATACATGTATCAGAATGACTTGACTTGACTCTGGCGGTTCAGTAAAAAGTGACTCTGTCGTCTCTGAAAAGCACATTGTAAAGATAAAGTGCTGTGTGTGTGGGAGTTGGTTTTGGTGGAATAGTTTTAAAATGAGGTCACACATTGAATACTAGGGCTGATCCTAAATATGGAAGATGAATACCATTTATCTATATTGCTGAATTTCATCTAAAGACTAACTTCCAGAGCTAGGCTAAGTATTTCTTTTGTCTCAAGTGTTACATTTCAAGTCCCAACCGTTGCAGAGTAAAGAAAAGTTACAAGAAAAAGCCATGATAAACCATGTGGGAAAAGAACAAGAAAAAGTCAGCAAATAATACCTGGCTGCAGCCTGCGGAAGAGAAGAAGCTGCTGGTGAGTTTGCGGCCTCAGGGGGGCAGAGCTCCACCAAACCCACATGAGAAGACATACATGTAAAGCAACAAGCTAATGTACCTTCACTGGCTGGGGTGCCTGTTGCAACTGGGCCGGGCCTAGCAGTTTGTGAAATAGTAAAACAAAACGCATAACGATGCAATAAAATGAAGGCAGTGGGCATTTATTGATCATAGTTAAGATTAACATATGTTTGAAAGCACCGCCCCTCCAGCATGCTGAGTGCCCCAAAACAACAGGAGCATGTTGGACCCTTTGACAAGTTGATGTATAAGTGGCATGTCTTGAGTATCATTGTGTGAAGAGATAGGACTTAAGCTAATACATTTTTTTTATTGTAGTGAGATCTCCAGGATGTCAGTGAACATGTTGTAAGCTTACAAGCCGTGAAGCCTGTCAGTCATTTCAGTCACCCGTGACAGTGATTTGTGTGAAACATATGATTGGCAGTGAAATTGGAGGTTGTCTGTTGTTCTTCTTGCTAGTTTGAGGAGCGAGAGATGCGAGTGCAGAGAGCACAGTGCTTGTTGCAACCGCCGCGGTGTCCATATAGCTCTTTGGTTTATTGTTGGTCCTTTTTTATGTAATTGTCTGAGTTTTGTCCACTTTTATGATTCATTCTCGTAAGGATGTACTGAGGAAGGTGGTTGTATCTTTATAATCAGTTGTATGCACAGACTAAAATTATGGTCTATATAAAAGGAATTTATTGTTGGTTTGGACATTTGCATGCAAGTCTTGATGTTATTCCACTATAGTTGACATGATAGTGCAGTTTATTTTGTGGCCTAAAGGTGATCTTTGATTTAATAGTCCTATCATTCAGGCTTACATTACCATCAGAGTATATTTTAACTGACATAGCCTACTTTTTACTTTTTATCTAAGTACAATTGTACACAAGTAATTGAGTAACTGTCCTTTTAAGTAAGAGTACATTTACTTGAATAAATATTCTAGTGCTTTTTTCAAGTCTGCGAAATGTAGTGCTGTGATTGTTAAACACAGAAAAGAGGAGCTAGAGTAGGACATGTAACGCTGCTCCACAGCCTCAGGATTAGGAGATTTTTACAGCCCAAAAGCAGATTGTCCTCGGCTACACTCATGTGCAGTCTCTTTCTCTCTCACATAAAGTCTGTCTTGACAAGATATCCATAGAGACTTACAGGGGATAAGACTTCTTCTTTTCAAGCCTCAGCCACCAAACACTTTCACTATCATTCACACTAAAACCAGCTTTGTTTATCTTTAAATGTCTGTAGCTGCAGCATCACATCAGGGCCTGTATTTTCAGATTCATTTTAAGCAGATTCATTTTACCCGTATAATGCTGTTATTGAAAAGACGCATTGATCCAATTGTAGGGTGAGAATCGGTGCTGCTGTTAAAATCTTTAAAATGTATTATTACACTACAGTGAGCCTTGCAAAATACATTCCCATGACCTCTTTCTCTAAAATTCAGAAATGTTGGTCTTAAAAGATATCACAGAGTCTGGCAGGGGATTTCTACATGCATAATACTCTTAGAGGCCATGACCAAAAGACTGCACTAAAAACACGAGTGGTGACCCAGTTTTCCTGAATCATAACGTCATTATTTTTCATTGCTGCTACTTGCTTGGCTCGATACACAAGTGCACTTTTGTGAATATAGCTCCCATTTGCCTTCATCCCATATAGCCTTGATTCTCTGCACTGATATTACAAATGATGTTATTCAATCTTTATTGAATGCTTTCTTTGGATACTTTGACAAAATATGAATTATTATTACATAATATTATATCTAATTTCAGAAACAATAAAGTACTGATACAGGTTTCCATACAGTAGAATATTCTGAACTGAATTTGTTTTTCCACGCTCATGGCTTTAAAAACCTTTATTGAACATGATCAGTGAAAACTTTCACTGATCATGTGAAATATAACTCAACATTTAATTGATGGATTGACAAAACATGTTCATAGTTCCCAGACGATGAATCCTAATCCTCTTGCGTCACCAGCAGGTTGACATTTGTTGTTCAGACTGAAATGACTCAAAAACTGTTGGATGTATTGCCACTAAATTTAGTGTAAACATTCATGTCCATTCCAGGATGAATTGTAATAAATGGTGACTTTTCATCTAGCTCCTTCATCGGGTCAAAATCTCAGTTTGCTGGTTATTTACAGTTACTTCTTACAGTCACGATAAAATACTGTTGGCAGGTGAAAGGACGGGTGATTTTCTGGGATGAATTACAAAACACGGATCATGTGGTGGGTTTTAATTCAGCGTCTATGTTGCTATGAGAGTCCTTATATTCTGCCTAACGCAGCTTGTGACGCAGAGCTGTGAACAAACCATTATCACTCTGTTGGATTCGCCCCCATTGAAAGTAGGTCACATTTCCTCCACATAATTTATGATGATAAAAACCTTCAACAGCTCTTCTTTACAGGTTCTAGTTGATGATTGTGTCCTTGTGTTGGGCTAAACATTGATAAGTATAATATCTATTGAAATTACTAACCCACAGTCCGTAGGCTGTCCCTTTATTTTAGATTCTTTCGGAGAATAATGTCCGATGTGAAGGTACCAGAGTTCATAATTATGTGTCGTAAAATGGGTTTTCATCTGGACACCGCACCTTACTCTCGGTAAGTATGTTTTACAAATGACAGGTTATTTTCTCCAGCAGGAAAATGATGTACTTTCAACAGTCACTCAGCTGATTTAGTCTCACATTCAATCTATCTCTGCTCTCCTGTCCAGGAAGGTATTAGAAGGAGGGAACCTCAGTCCGTCACAGAAAGAATTACGTCCTCTGCTGGTCGGGCCTCTTCTCGCCGTCTAGGGGCATCAATATCACAGCTGCTGATACCAGATGTCAAACTGTCACGCCTTGAGAATTAATCTTCTTTTTATTGACCAAAAGCCAAAGATAGGATAAGATAACAAAATATATAACAGTAATGCTCCTAATAGGGAAAGTCGGACATTTAAGTATCAAGAATAAAGATATACTGTAGATTTAAAAAAAAAAAAAAGAAGTAGGACAGGTTTTCAGACTATACAATAGATATAACACATATAATGTAACTTACGTTAAAACGATATATAGTGTACAAAGTATACTTACTCTGATGTACTTAGTTACATACTGAATACTTCTTCCACCTCCATAGCATGAATATCAATAGTTTAGAAGGAATATCAAAAGTCAAAGAAGTTACTTAAGTGATTAATGATGGCATGAATGTGTGGATTCTTTCAATAGTTGTCGAGACAAAATGTTATGGGTCTAAAATTAGTATCAGCCCTACAGTCTGCCATTGTCACTTGTACTGTGAGACAGTGAGTTGGCAAAATGACCAGGCTGTTGAACTCATGAGCTTCATGGGAAATAAATGATTAAAAAACACTTATATCATCTTTTACTGTTGGCTCATCCACCTCTCCTTGGCATGCGCTTTTATTGGGGGACCTTTGCTACCTGCCTAAGGGAGTACTATGTTTAATGTTTAACTGTTTAGTTAGAGCAAACCTTCACGCAACTTCCTGAAACGTTTTCATAAAGATGTGCTTACATTATTTAGCTGTCCAGCTTGACAGGCTGTAAATAATTTCATGAGTCCCCTGGCTTTAATTGAAATTCAATGTTCCCATGAATCATTAAGACCATAGGTTTGGATAAATTCATGTTGTAAAGCACAAAACAGCCCGATAATGAGGACAGGCACACAGATGGTGGCTGGATCATAGAGGATTGACCTTGTTTCTTCCTCAGCTCTGGATTTGAGTGTTTATAATCCTGGCCCACTGACAGACTGACTGATCATCTGTGGATAAAACAAATGTCAGCAGTTTCTTTTCTTTTTTTTTTTGGTGGAAAAAAAGAAAAGAACAACCGGCTCAGTTTGAATATGACCTTCCAGTGCCTCCTGAGAGCCGCAGCTGTAGAAACAGCGTCAGAAGGCCAGGTGAGAAAGCAATGGACCCTGATGTGAGGCTAAGATGCTCTTCAGTCTTGAGCAAGACACTGAACCTCTGTCAGCTGTATTATAGTAAGATGGTTGCATGCACTCACACTTAATTTCCCCTGAAGCTGCCCTACATTTACAAAAAGCATTCATCGCTCTAAATGAAAGTACCAGTTATGTGCTTTTTACAACATATTATGGAAGTTACAGATTGGGCATCATTTTATACACATTTACCTCAAATTCAGCCTGACATGCTGCATGTGGAAACCTTTGGTATCTCCATTAGAATTGTAAATACATTAGGTGTGACCAAGGCTTGGTCCTGCAACACATTTGATATAAATGGAAGTCGTGTTGATGGTGAATTTAAGTTAAATATTTACTCTCTTTTAGCTCTGTTTTGGTCTCCACCAGCTCGTGAGGAAAAAATCTGTCTCTGTTGCGGATAAATGCTTCTTCATTTTACTAGCTGGCTGCTACCGTTTTGTGCACAGTCGGTAAAGTGGATTTTTAGAGATATTTCTCTGAAAACAGCTGCAGTGAACCACAACTGTAAGGACAAATTGCATGTTGCAGTATTTTCTAGTAGAAGTGTGACTGATATCCTCACACTCTGCACAGCACTGTCTTGTTCATATTGTGTGTGTGTGTGTGTGTGTGTGTGTGTGTGTGTGTGTGTGTGTGTGTATGCGCCCTCTGGATTTACTGATGGGTGGTGGAAGGAGGGAACGATGGGGAGGTGTGGAGAGGGGAGGGGCTGTGGAGCAGCAGCGGTTCCACCACCTGCCACCCGCAGGGTAGGTGGGGTTTAGGGACCCATGGGGGGGATTTTGTGGGGAATATATTCCAGTTTTAGCTGCCTCTTCTCACGTGAGCATATGAGTAGAGAGACAGACACACAAAAACCAGACCTGGCCCTAATCTAGATCCCAAATCTGTCCCAGAATAAGATTAGCAATAATCTGAACCCCTTCAGACTAAACACCAGTGTGACTCGAGGTCTTCAGAACAAAAACACAAAGGATGTTTACAGTGTGTGTTGCATGCACTCTGGGAGAGGAGCTGCATGAAATTCTTTTCTGTATCTGAATCAAAACACTGGCTGTTGTGGCCTTTTGGTGGTTAAAAACACCTGAAATATGATTGAGATTTCTGAAATATATGCAAAGGCCTTGATACATTTAAACACATTCTAGTTGTAAAATGATTAACTGTAGTTGCAGAGAAAGAGAAAAAATGGTGTGAAGGTCAGCACATCTTAATTTATGTGTGTTTTGAAATAGTAATATCCTTGTCATTTTATAAAACAACTATTGCAGTGTTCAGTTGCAACATTGGTGTACAAAGAACACCTTGTTTTTTTCACATAATCCTGGCTGCAACTGAGTGTGGTAGGGGCTTGATGTCATTGTGTAATAAGTGAAGCAGAGTGTGTTCCTGAGGGACAGAATACAAGGGCTGAGGTCAAAAACATCGAGGCCTTGAACCTTACAGTGGTCAAACGTTATAAGGTGCTTCACTGCATCCTTTCATCCTCCTGTTAAAGGTCAAAACTAGCCGGGTCACCTTTCAACCTGATAGGATTTTAGGAGAGATACCTGCACAGAAAGAGCTTCATACAGACGCATTATATCACACCTGCTGTGCCACTATAAAACACTGAGAGAAACAATGTATGATCCCTTCATGGTCTCTCCCACTGCTGTCTTCAGAGCATCCCTGCCTTTGTGTTATTTTGTCTTGTGATCTAGCAAGAAAGGGGGGAATGTTTCACGTATGAATATAGGCCACGGACTCTTTAGGCTTGTTATTTTTCCCTGCTAGCTTGAACTATAAATAATGCACGTACAAAACCCCCAGTTAGAATTTTTTTTAGGGTATCCCCCTTTTCTCCCCACAAAACTCCCACCCTGCTCACTTTTTAATTTGGTCCTTCTCTTTGTACCACCCACCCTCCTCAAGCACTCTCTTTTTCTTCTCCATCCCCCTCCCCCTCCCCCTCTATCCCATTTATTTCTCTCTTTCCTCAATCCCCTAGTCTCCCTTTCATTCTCTCCCCCTCTTGTCCTTGTTTCAAGGATCTCTCTGCCTCTGTGCAGTCTGCAGCGGGGCAGATAAGCCAGGCAGAGGACTGAACGATAACCATGTTTAGCCACAGCGGAGATCCCCTGGCAGTGTTCAATTTTGAATGTTTGGCTGCGGGAAATGACAAGGAAGATGTGAGAGTGTGGTTTGTTGTGGTGTGTCCCCATGTGACTCCATACCATTACAAACAGTATGTGTATGTGTAACTCTGTATATTGACTGACGGGGCCGACAGTGCTTTAGTCATTTTTGTAACTAACCCTTGTTTTGGCTTCCTTCATTTGTGCATTTTTCACATCTGCTATACCCTACCTCTTCAGTTCAGTTCAGCTTTATTGTCCCACTAGTGAAAATGATGTATGCAGCCAGGATGAGCCAAGCACTCCACAAACACATCAATTATAAAAACAAGAATACTCAACACAAATCAGACGATACAAGATCTCGTTTAATAGAACTTCCCACCAGTAGTATTGTAAAGTGCAGAAGCAACAGACGATAGCTTATGATGATAGCTCCTTTCCTTTTTTATTTCATCTTACCTCTTTTGTCCTCTCCTGTCCTCTTTTCTCCCGTTTTCTCATTTCTACTCCTTTCCTAACCTCTTCTGTCCACTCCTCCCCTCCTCTCTCCCGTTTTCTCCTGACATCTCTTTTGACATCTCCTCTTATTTCCTTTCCTACCTTGTCCTGTCCCCTTTTCTCCTCTCCTCCCTCTCCTTTCTCCTCTTTTG
The DNA here is from genome assembly GCF_004355925.1 of Anarrhichthys ocellatus. Lineage (NCBI taxonomy): Eukaryota > Metazoa > Chordata > Actinopteri > Perciformes > Anarhichadidae > Anarrhichthys > Anarrhichthys ocellatus. Next base: position 4,517,022 of record NW_022280037.1, on the reverse strand, counting down.
GCTCTCCTCTCTGTTCTTCTATAAACCTACCTTGTCCTCATATCTTTTTTCCTTTACCTCCCCCCCTTCTCTTTCTGTCCTCTCTCCTCATTTCTCCTCACCTCTTTTATCCTTTCCTCCCTTCTCATTTCCTCTCCTCTCACGCCAGAGGAGGAGGATCTCACCGACAGGCCCAGCCCCCTGTGCTCTGACTCGTCCCCACTGTGTGACAGGGGAAGGCTGGGCTGTCCCGAGCATTATCTAAACACTCACACACACACTGACACATTTACACGCACACACACACAGTAACTGCCTATGCCAGAGCCTGCGCTCTCAGCTCAAGCACTCTTAAAGCTGTTTTTCTGCTGGAGATCAGCGAGCGCTAACGACACACAGCTGCCTCTGCAGAAGACAGAAGGACAAGAGGAGAACAGAAGGAGGGGAAGAGAGGACAGGAAGGAGGAGAGGACAAGCAGTGGAGGAAACAAACCCATCAGCAGCCTCCTAACTTCTGTCTCCGTGTCTCTCCGGCGGTCCGGTGCAGTCATTCTTCAGCAGGGAGTGTTTTCTGATCTAGTTCAGGACTTTTTTTTGTTAGAAGGGGGTGAAGAAGAAGAAGAAGAAGAAGAAAAAGGGTTGGAGTTCACATGACATAATCGGAGTGAATGGGTTGCCATGGTAACTCACCCAGGGAGCCTGACCCGTGCAGAGTGAATGGAGGGATCGCCTTGGACGCCAAGTGAACGATAAACTAACAGAAGGGAGTCACCAGAGAGACGGGAGAGAGAGAAAGGGGAGGGCGAAGGAGCTGTGGATAAACAGAGGGAGCACACAGGAGCGGAGCAGAGGTTGAGAATGGAGGACGGCTTTTCCAGCTACAGCAGCTTGTATGACACCTCATCACTGCTACAGTTCTGCAACGGTAAAACTAACTAATCCTCCCCTCGCTCTTCCTCCCCCATCCCCTCTATTACCTCGGCTGCATGTTGTTTCTCTGGACTTGACATGTCACCAGCTGACTGGCTAAACTTGACACCAACTAGGTGTGTGTGTGTGTGGGTGTGTTTGTGTGTGTTTGTGTGTGTGTGTGCGTGTGTTGCAGACATGAGAGCTATTTTAGCTCCATCTTTTAGGGCTTTGGTGAAAAAGGAGTTCAGCCAGTATCTTAACTCTGTGTCAAACTAGAAAACATTTGATTTGATAACATGTAGACTTCGGTGAATATTTAAATCTCCAACTCCAGAGGGGCATTTTACGGAAAAACTGTCGAATTAACAGGAAGTATCTGGAATCAAGGGCAGAATAATGTCAACAGTCTTCGTGAGCCAGCAGCCATCAAGAGAGCTAATAAACAAAGACCAGCTCACAGCAGCTGCCCTGATTACTCTGGTTCTGCTTGATGGGATGAGGGGTATGTTATGAACATATTTCTGCCCTGTTTGCTGATTGTGATCAGCTTGCTGAATGACTCAGAACAGAGACAACAGAACAGGACATTATTGCTCATGTTGCTTTGCTGCACTAATGTAATTTATTTGCTGGCAGAGGAAGAATCCATACTTCAGGCTGCGAATTTTATGGGTGGGAGAGGGTGACTCAGGGAAAGAAGAGAAGAAGCATGACGCACCAGTATGACATCAGTTTAGGATTTATTTCCAAGAAGCTCTAGTTCCTAGTCTACCCGTATGTAAGATGTGTCTCCTAATATTAAGAAATACCAAAACTACTAGACTAGGCTTAAAAAAAAGGTCCTACAATGTTGCATACGTGTATCTCAGTCCAACATGTTTTGGGGATTTAGATTTGGTTTTTAAATGAGTGTGTTGCTCAGTTTGATGGTACCCTCTCTGCCTGCATACTGATAAACTACAGTTAGTGAGCCGCCCTACACAAAGGGGATTATCCCCAACACAATAACTAGTCTCTCTAATAGAGACTACTACCAAAGGGACTTTAAACAAAGCTGTAATGCGGATTTGAGCTCCACTGAAACAGCTAAATAAAGATAGCATTAAATATATGTCTCATATGGAGAAGAAAAGTCACCTCCTTTAAGTGTGTCATCCTCATTGTTTTTAATGTACATCAAAGATGTTTCAGTGTGCACTTTGCAATTGTAGTGACTGTGTGGTGGGTAGTGAGTGCAAGCTATCATTGTTGAAACATAGAGGAGTAACATGATTGCCGGTGGTGGATAATGAAAAAATCAATAATATTTACTGTGCTGCGTAAGCACTCGCAGTCGATGGGATGAGGGGAGACTATTGTCTGAGGAAATCACAGATGTGAACGCAGAGGTGTCTCCCGCCATGGATACTGGGCACCTCACTACTTTCATGAATCACTGATGTGGAGAATCCAGTTAAAAGCTTTTATCCCGTGTGGATTTCCCTCATTGAATTTATAGCAATCAGAAAAGAGAAATTGCAAACAAAGAGAAACGGAAGAGTAAGAGATAGTTGAGATATAGATCATGCAAAACTGAAAGATGTCCATAAGGTTTTATATTTTCAGTGTAGAAAAGAGTACTGCACCTGGGCGGCTTCTCTTTGTACATCAAGTCCATGAGTGACTGAATAAATGCTAAATTGGCTTTATTTCTGATAGTATGCAGATCACTAGTAGCAGGGAAACAGGAATAAGTAATACAAGTTGTCATGGTTAGCATGTTAGAAAACGAAGCCACCATCCAACATGCTACAATAATAAGTGCTGATATCTGATAAGTGAGGCAAGGTAAGAGAAGTGTGTGTACACCTTCTCTTCTCACGTGTTGTATTCCTGTGTAATGAGCACAGTGCTGATAACGTCAAGGATAACAACTTAAAAACCGATGCAGCAGGTGTTGTACAGTACCAGAATAGCAAATGGAATTTAGGAATGAGGAAATGACTGACCTTCTAAAATCTCACAAATTACAGTATGGTGGCAGACAGTATTTCAGAGTTGCAATACGTGTCACCCTTGAGGTTCAGCGTTATGGTGACAGGTGAGAGAAGGTTTAACCACTTCTTTATCTAAATTTGGACTTGAATTCAAACTGCACTTTGTCCGCTCAATCTGCATTAGTCAACCTGTCTTTTAAGTCCTTGTTTTTTTACGATTCCCCCTTGTGCTTCTTGCCATGTCATTACCAGCAACCACAGGGAGAGCCTGCGAGGTTGTTTGGAAACCTTTACAATGTCATGTTTCCTCTCTGAAAGGAAGTCGATGAAATAAGATGTGCAGCTTAGCTGCTGTTGCCACGGATTTTCCAATCTCCAACCCCGTGCTTTCTCTCTCTCTCTCACACACACACACACACACACACACACACACACACACACACACACACAAACTTAGGCAAGGGCGCAGTGTCTTGTTTGTTGTTCCAACAGACTGCTTAATTGGATGAGCCTTAGTTAAGATGGTGTGTGTGTGTGTGTGTGTGTGTGTATGTAAGAGTATACAAGCTACAGCGATAGGGGGTGCTTACACATCTGCAGGACCTTTTTGTGTGTGTGTGTGTGTGTGTGTGTGTGTGTGTGTGTGTGTGTGTGT
>NW_022280037.1:4438683-4513490 GCF_004355925.1 Anarrhichthys ocellatus | reverse complement strand
GTGTGTGTGTGTGTGTGTGTGTGTGTGTGTGTGTGTGTGTGTGTGTGGGGGGGGGGCCTGTAGGCCAAAATTATATCATATTGCTCTGCTGCTGCCGTCCAGCTGAACCCAGATCCACTCAAAGCAAAAGTCAATGATGTCATTCATTCGCCTCTTCCTCTCCCTCTCTCTCTCGGCTCGTGTGTTGCGGACCATCCAACCAGACTAATGTTCAGAGACTAGGTCAGCTAAACTGCAGAAACACGCGCAGGCTGCATGCTTTGTCCTCAGGAGGTCGGGAATAGCTCAGGCTAACTGAAAATTAGCCCCATTACACACTCAGACACCCAGACACACACACGCTGATTGCAGCTGATGGAGGAAGTGAATCCATCAGAGAAGCATTTTGTCTGTTTAATCACATTTTGAATCTACTGGTCCTGGAGAAGAGGACAGTCTTGATTGAATTAGTCTGTGTTGTTCACAGACTTTCTCAGAAAGAAAGCTTCCATTTGATGCTATCATCACTTTAAAGGACCAGTTGTTTTACCTTCTTTTCCTGCTGTTACATTACCACCAGCCATTATTCTTACCATAACTTTGGAATTTGATTTCATGTGTTCCTAATTGATTAGCATTGATTTCTCTACAGTTTGAAAATAAACTTACAAAAGAATCGCAACCGTTTTTATACATTAGGCAACCAAATTCATATGATATTTTACTGCATTGTCCTGCCTGTTTATTGCTCATCTTCTGGCGTTGATATTATGACATGAAATTAATGTTTTTTGACACTCAAATGACAGATGTAAGAGCGCCCTTGAATGCACCGCAAAGGAGTGTTTTTAAACGCCAAGGGACAATAGCGTAACATTTCAACTTTGATACATTATGATAGATGTTGATTAATCCATCAATTATTTATTTCCTTATTTGCTCAATCAATAATTTTTTTTAGTTTATGAAGTGACAGAATGTAATGAAAAATGCGTTGTCCAATACTTTGGTTTATGACCAAATGAAATAAATGCCATTTGTGTTAAGAGTGCTAATGAACAAATGTTAGCATGCTGACTCGCTTAATTAAATATGAGTAAATATGGCATCACTGTGCCTCAACAAAGAGCTGGTAGCATGGCTTTAGACTCTTACTTTTGTTTGTTGATAAATGACTTTAACAATAACATGTTTGTCAAAATTGTGGCCAATACATTTTCTGTTGATTGACTAATCAATTAGTTGTTTCATCGTTGTGATCTGAAGCAGCTTTAAGTTGATGTCTAAAAACGTTTGAAAGGCTTTGCTTTGCACTATGATTGGCAATTATGTTGAGCATGTGAAATGTGTAGCTAAAACATTCACAATCATCAGTGTAAAGTCATGAGTTAATGCAATCTGTCATTCATTAGCTCCTGATGCACCAAACGCTCCTGATGTGTTTGTAAGAAAATCTGTCAAAAAGTAAATCCAGCTTACTTACAGCGCTGTAATACTGATGATCACACATTCATGTTCATCTCAAAGCGCCCAGCCTCTCCATCCAAACTAATCCATTCGCCTGCATTCATTCGGGAGATTTGTTCATTTACCTTTTGAGCTTAATGATGTCTGCTCAGATTGAGATCAAACATCCTTTTATCTCTGTGCTCCACACTCATGCTTTACACCCACAGGCACACTGGCACAGCACTCACCTTACTGACAGTGGCAGTGTACCATGATGGGAACCAAAACGTGCCAGCAAGACAAGTGTAGGGGTGCATGGTGAGGAGGGGAGAGGGATAAACAGAGAAATTAGCAACAGAAACCAGCAACGTGAGTGCATAGGAGAGAAAGGAAGGAAGTTTGAATTATTAGAAGTGCAGATGGATGGGTCAGGCGTGCAGGGCGGAGAATGGAAATTAATAAAGACGGAGGCTCGTTTGATGTTTGTTGGAGGTATTTTGATGCACAGTAGAGGTGACACGACTCCATCCAGTCTCCTCCCCTTCTTGGCTGAGCATCTAGGTATCTCCATCCAAGACCTGATTGATGATGGCACGTGTGGAGGGATTAGGATTAAAGCCCTGCTCACGTTACCAGCCACAGTAGCCAAGGAGGGCTGCCAGAGGGAGATGATGGTTCACGTGTGTGTGGGTGAAGTGTTTTGTTTTCCTCAGTTTAGTGAAGATTCAGTTCAAATGAAATCGATAGGGCCTTTATTCTCTTTGATTTACTATAAATCGTGGTGGGAAATTGCTTCCTAAAGTGAGAAATCAAAGTAGCTTGTGTTACACCTTCCTGTTGAGGTTAAATCCACAAGTACTGACTCTCGCCTTGAAATATCTCCTCCTCTTCCTCTTTTCTCCTCCTGCCCTGCTCTTTTACATCAATACCTGGTAAAACCTGCTGGCAAGCTGACCGGCGCTTTGACATTTTCCTCCACCTCACATAAAACTGCACAAAATGTCAATAGAGAAACGGGGGGAGACGGGAGTATTAGGAAACGACGTGTCTCTCTACCATTCATCTGTAACTGTAACATGTAGCAGTTTAATAAATATCGACCTAAATGGGATAGCTCATCCAACACAGCTGATTCATTTAAAGGTTGACATTGATTTTCCACTGCTGTGTCCGTGAGAGCACACGCCACTCTTTTTATCTCATTCCAGCCTCACTCAATGCTGCTGCATATCTTTCTGGGGAGTTTTGTTTTTGCTCTATTTTTTTGTCTTTCTCAAGCTCCTTCTGTTTTCTCTTCGGCCTCATCCCTACGTCAAACTCTCTCACGCTCTTTATTTGATCTCGTGTTAGTGCCCCGAGTGGAGCTTAGAGTGCTTCTCTTTTTCTTTTTTTAAATCTCCAGACGTGTCAGATATTGAGCGGGTAGTTTGGTTTGTGCCCCTGTGGTCACGAGTCACACTACCCCCTCCCACTCCTTATCTCCCTCAAAGTTTTTCTACCCTTTCTCCTGATAAGGGTTCGCCTCACACTTTCTCTTTCACTTTATTGATACAAAATAGAGAGCTGTTTACGGTTACACGTAGTGCCAGCCCTCGACACTGGTATCGTGCTCTATTCATGTGCCTTAAATACTTGTAGGGTATTCTATAGACATACTCTATATATGTATATGTAAGGATAATCTATCTGTAAGTAGAATATGTTGTTTCTGCACAGAAGAGAAAGATTAGGCCATTTACCAGCATCATACTGAGTCAGGGTCAAATCACACTGAGTAGCAAGCAGCAGCTCAGGTTGGTATTTTAGCAGAAATGTGTAGAGCCCAAGTAACAATTTACTGACATCTGTCCAGTATCAATGTTACATTCATGCGGAGCAATGCCAGTGAATAGACCTATAGGTGCAGTGACTGAGTAATCATTTTCATTTTCATAATCTACTTCCCAAACAAAAATATTATGATTATACGTAATGTTTAGAACTGCAACTAATGGTAATTTAATAGCCGGTTATAATTTCACAGAGCCCTTTAGTTGTCGCTGACTGTGTGAAAAACTAAGTGAGATACTTAGTTTCCTCAACAGCAGATGTTCACATTTAAGAAGCTGTTACCGGATCATTTTCTGCATTTTGCTTGAAAAAATTACTTGAAAGATTAATAAAATATCAAAAAAGCAACTTTAAACAATTTAAATCCACCCTTCAGTCACAAAACTGAAATTGCTATTGCTGTTTTTGTGGTTAAATACAGCTTCAACTGTTGTTAAATTAGGTGACAAATGATCGGTATTACAATGTATCAAATATTTGATACGTTCATTAGGTGACAGCTGATCATTTGTCACCTAATAAACCTAATAAATCATTTGATATCAGCTGCCTATAAAACTCTATAAAATAATTTCTCCTCTTAAGTTACACAAGTCTTGTCACGTATGTTGTGGTGATCACGTGATACCTTATGTTTTATTTAGAAACAAGGTCAGAGTCAGCGTACTCATGGAAAACAGCCTCTTGGTGAGCCAGCGGGCAGAAGATACCATTTGTTGTCTGAACTGAGTATTTCCTCTCTCTCTCTCTCTCTCTCTCTCTCTCTCTCTCTCTCTCTCTCTCTCTCTCTCATCTTCTCCTCCACTGACACACATTGACGCAGCCTCATCTTCATGACCCACTAAAACAGTGTGTGAGTTCCTGTGCTAAATATATATACTGACCCTGCTTCTGGCAGTTGAACATGAAAGGGGGAAGCACTCCCTGGTTATGTATTTTTGTGTGCGTGTGTGCATGTGTGCATACCATCACAAGGTCAGGAGAGGAGACACAGCATGAGTCCTTGAAGAGGATGTCAAGGATGGGTAAAAAGGCCATGAAAGAGCCAGAAACATGATGCATGCATGAGCGCAGGTATTTGAGTCCACATTCATGTGCACATGCATATCTGTGCATTTGAATGTCTTTACATAAATCTCCGTTTTAATCCCACAGCAGGTCATCAAACTGTTTCAGACTAATTAATGATCAATTCAATTACTGTGGCAAGGTGAGTGTGGGCTCGGTAATATTTATGGTAATCATCTCCATCAGCACATTGTCTCCAGTGGGCCGAAGTTCACGGCCCACTGATTTGGTCGCTCTCATCTCTAAACCCTGGTCAGGATTTCATTTGGCCAGTTGTGATGCGAACAGAAATAATTAACCTCTCGGCGCCCGTGGTGCAGCTCTCAGAGGCTGCCCAGTACCCTAATTGGTCTCTTACACCCGCTGTTAATGGAGGAACCAGGGGGAAAGCCCCGACTCTGCATATGTGTGTGTTTGTGTGTGTATCCCCCGTTGCATGTGTTCAGTTGGACTGTAACAGATGGAGAGGGAAAAGAGGAGAATCCCATTAGGAATTCCATTAAAAATAGATCCATCAAGAGCACAGCTGCAGAGATAAGAGGATGGATATGATTATTTGGTTTGTTTTCCACATATTGTTGTCAATTTGTCAATTTTCAAATTTTGTTTTCAGAAATCAGTGGCAAATGTCACATTTTGTTCTCGAGTAAGGACTTTATTTTTACAGTGAAGGTTATTCAGCCAGAAATATATTATTCAGAGTAAAAGCCAACAGGTGCTCTGTCGATTTACAAATAAAAATGTACTTGAAATAAATAATACATTTTATAATTTAGAGTGCACAGGGACAAACAAAACAAAAACTTTTTAATGGGACATGTGAGCCTGCTCTTGATGTTGGGAGAGAAAGCGCAGTCAGCAGGTCTGACTTCTTGTTTGCATGTATACTGTAGCAGGGACGACGGAGCTGGATCTCACATATATGATGATGGGAACACACAATACCACGCACAATAAAGGAACAATGATTTGGTAAATCTTGCGGCACTCGTGGCTCATTCTTAAGGCACCCCACTTTGGGAATATGGAAGTATTTAATTTCATGACAAAGCAGAATACTTGCAAAACATCCCTTATACAGTCGGCTTGATTTAACACCTATCCTTCACAACTGTCCACTGTCACCACAGAGAGCAAAGAAAAAATAATGATGTGGCCCTGTGAGCTTTATGGCTCACTCAAGCTCAACATAGCGGGATGTGACAGGCTCAGGTGTGTTTTCTGGGTGATGTCAAAGCTCTGTTTATAAAAATAGACTGCATGTAAGAGCAGACGTTACTGGTTGAGTGGAAAGCCAGAACACCAGGATAGTAAATCATCACAAAAAAACCTCAAGTGTGAGCGTATTGGGAGGTCAAGTTTGCAGAGACACACCAAAAATCAAACAAGAAAGTCTTAATATGTCAGTCTAGCAATGATCTCGCCTGCTGCCAGCAGCATGTATGTTCTCTCCCGTCCAGATGGCAGATATATACCATTGGCCGATGTTCAGGATGCTGACAGTCTCTGGCACACATGCTCTGTCACAGCGTCTCTGTGTGTGTGTGAGACCATCCTCACACCAGCGAACAACACTGTTACTGGATGGAACAACACGATTGCGCACGCACACACATTGGATTGAACATGTGTCCTGCCTCCTGTTCCTTCCTGGTTGTTTGTTACTGAGGGACAAAGCCCTGTTTGATGTGGAGAAAGGTTTAGACTGAGAAAGAGGCTTTTGTCAGAGCAGGAGTCTCACTGCCAAGCATGACGCTTCTGTAGTCTGTTTCTTCCCTGAAAAGTCACAGCAAAAAGAAATGTATATTTCTTCAGCTGTTTGCTTCTGTTTTTGGGGTCAATTCTCTTAGTTTGTTCTAGTTTAGACAGAGATGTCATGTAGAATTTAGCATGTTGTTGTTCTTCTGAGTAGAGATGCACCGATTCAGACATCAAATATCGGGCCGATACTAACTCAAATAGCTGTGTGTTGTGACAATGGGATTGATTGTTTATATAATAACTATATACTAGATCGGTACTCTGTATTGGCCAGTTTTTATAAGTCAGCAAAGAGCTTCTTTGTCATTCAGAGACTAGGGCTGTCTGTTTACAATATTACGGCCATTATTATTATGGTATTATCATAGCTGCACACCCTCGTGATTTGTTCATAAAGCAAACTTATTCACAGAAGTGTGTGCAGGCTGCTTATCCTTCAACCCTTTCTGTCACCATGCAGCCATATGAAGACCTGATGAATAAAAGTTATTTAAAGGCTTTTTCACGTGTTGACCTTTTCTGCATGCAGAGAGACAGATTAAAGCCCAAACTGTGTCACGATCACTGTCCCTCATGGAAGTGAAGATAATTTGAATCCAGCATGGGAATGGCAGACTCAGTCACTAGCCATGAATACCACTATATGGAAATGTAATTACACACTGTTAATGCATAAATAGAGTTTGATTTCATGAAAATATTCAAGAGATTAGATTAATTATTTTTAAAATCTGTGTTAAACTATCCTCCAAAAACCATATTATAATATTATCTATGTTGTATCTTGCACTTGCTATTGACAAAAAGTCAATCTAATTCTTATGGCTGTCCATTTGTTTATAACCACAACAAGGATGGTCCAAATATCCCACACTCTGAAGCCTGCACGGCCTACTAAACAGTCTACCGATGAGCTACTTATTCATTTAAGCAACATAGACGAGAGCAAGAGAAACAAGGGACAAATATTAGAGCAATACAATAAGAAATATTTTACTGCCCAGCCCTCTTTTAAGTGAGATCCTTCAGCGGCTCTTTTGCTTCCCACAGTCAATTCTTGTCTTGTTTCAGGAATCCCTCCCACCACAGTTTCCTGAGAGACAGGGAGACAGACAAATAGAGGGAGAGGTGAAAGAGGTTACAGATGCAGAGAAGGAGAGAGGGAATACAAATCAAGCCTGCTGCTAAAATCAGAACCTCTGAGTTTAGGGATCACTAGCTTTGAGCAAGATCTGCTCCACATGTCCAACATAATCCCTCTGCCACACTGTGAACACTTCCTCTTTGACAGACAAGAGTGTGTGTGTGTGTGTGTGTGTGTGTGTGTTTTGTCAAAGCAGGGTGTTGGGATAGTGGTGTGTATATATACAGTAACTGTTTGAGTTAAGGATGAGGTATTCTGCCTCAATGGGCCATGTCTTTCTACTTCTTCTTTTTCCCCCTTATCTCTTTCTCTTTGTGGCTTTCAGATTCTTCAAATATTTATTTGGCCTTGGAAAAAGAACTGCAAAACCCTCCCTCTAGTATTGCATAATACAAATTTGTGATGATTTAATAATACAGATTTGCGATGTTATGAAAAAGAAACTGAATTTTATTTCTGTTAGTCTAAGAAAGAAGAAACAACTTTTGGTCGAGGTTACATTTAGTGTAATGGGAATAATAAATCCCTGAAATAGAGACCTCTCCATATGGCAAAGCATAACATAGCATATTTTTCGCGTCACTCAGCACAAAAACAATGCCAATGGACAGTCAATTAGGAATTAGGACTGTACATAGATGTGTTAAGCCCAACCATGATGGTTTGCCAAAGCCTACCTTTCGTTTTGTAGTCAATGTCGCCCCAATTTCGCAATTAGTGTCACTCAGCAGCAAAGAAAATAGATTGTCATAAGACTGTGTTGTACCTTTATGTCCAACTGTGCCTGCTAGAACGACCATTTGCAATGCTCTCCCAAAAAAGCCCAGCATACCCTCCCCTCCAATTAGCAATAAGAACAAATACACAACCCCCCGAATCAATGGCGTACAATCCCTTACGGTTCTGTACAGGCAGACTTGAAACGCTGATGGCGTTTGTTGCATCATCCCATCATCTACTCAGCCATACCATGTTCTGCTCAGTGGTTTTACAAGTTTATGTGTGTAAGTGTCAATGCTTTGTGAGTGGGAATCAGAGTGATGGTGAGAGCAGCAAGGGGGTGGAGCTGTCTCCCATTTGACCTGAGTTTGCCCCCAGGAAGGATGTAGCTGATGGGAGGAAGGAAGGGTTTAATGTGTTCGTACAAGGACAGTTGGATCTCTCTTGGGGATTATTTGGCCTCTCTTCATGCTCCTCTTTGACCCCGACACACTATTTATGATCTGTACACACACACATGCACATTTTCTCCTCTGCAGTCTTCACTCGGGTCGTGTGTGAGAGCTTCCCCTCCTCTGATCCACCTCTGTGTATTTATAGCTCCTAAGCCCCGGTCCAGCAAAAGCCATCAGAGGCAGCTTGTAAACCAAGCGTCTGTCTCCCTAATCTGGACAGTTGATTAGCTAATACACTTCTGTCGGGTCATCTGCTGCTCGCTGCAGGTGACACACAGGATTGATGGCAGTTAAGTAACTCTTTCTTCCTCCATTTTTCTCTTTCTCAATTCTTTCTCCAATCTCTAACTCAGTTGGTTTTGCGATTTTTCCCTGGATGATGATTGACGATTTCCTTCATACCTGAGGCAGACTGTGATTTCCTAAATGCTGCAATTTCAAGCATGGCATTTTTCATGTCTAGTACTCTGCCATATATCTGAATAACTCTGAAATGTGTCATTCAGCAGCACAGACATTTATGTTATATTTGCGTTTCAGCCACGTGGCTCTGTTGGTAAGTCTACCGCTTCGGTCCAGACTCAAATATCTCAACAGCTATTGAATGGTACTGCCATCAGAAAGACATTCATGGCCCTGATGAGGATGATTCCTCGTGCCTTGGTGACGTTTCCTCTAGTGTCACAATGAGGTTGGAACTTGTGACTTTAAGTGGTATGCCTTGACATAGATTTAATGGATTGCTATGAAATATGGTACACACATTCATGGTCCCCAGTGGATGAATTGTAATAACTTAAGTGATCTTCTCGCTTTTCCTCTAGCGCCATCATCTTGTAAAATGTGTCCAAAACTTTGTTTTATGACAATAATGTCATCCTCAGCTGTCTCTGTGTTAACTGCTTATTAGCATATGTTAGCCTGCTAACATGTTAACTTAAGATGATGAACGTGGTAAACAATATGTCAAACGTCAGCATGTTAGCATTGTCATTTTATCATGTTAGCATACCATGCCTAACTACAGCCCCACAGTGCTGATAGCATGTCTGTAGACTCTTGTTTTATTATCAACACTATTCTCTGCCCCACCTGCATTCACTCTTATTCATCCCTGACTCCGTATTTCCCAGCCTGTCTCTGAATCATTACCTGCTTTACCTCCTGGCATTACATTTAATCCTGCCTGCCACTTGGTTATGATTAGGTCTGGACTTCCATTAGTGAAGCCAGCCGCAGACTGAAGTCAGGTTGTTTAATATGTGTGACTCATTGGTCTTGGGAGAAATTACTTTCCTAAAAACATAATATGCAGCAGTTGAACTGGCACTACGGCAGCGCACCACCTGGCCGTGTGCATTCATGTATGGAAATTAAAACTAGTTGGCAAAGTGCTTTCTGCATTCAGAGATAGATGTGCCAGCAGTGTGGTATCAGCGCTTCGTTTTCTGTCTCTGAAAAACAGGAATTATTGTCATAATGTTGTGACAGTTCATTTCCTGCAGCTTTGGGTTTCTTTGGCGTGTTGATTTTCAGCAAACACTGGTTGCTGTTTTTCAAAACCATCCATTGTGGCGTAGCTTAACCTGGCCGCTGAACTTTCCACAAGTCAATTGAGCTTTATTGTTTGGCCTCTCTGCACGGCTGAGAGAAAAGAAAACAGGCATCATTCACTCTGGTTGTCATTAGTGGATCAAAGTATGCAGGAGTATGCGAACACATGGTGAGACAGCTGGTCATGACATTTGCTCAGAGGGAATTTCCTTAATATAATTTTCTTTTATTCCTTGAGTGTGTATTTATATTCCTATCCTCGTGTGTTTATATAGTATAGGAAGTACAAGTCTGTAAATGCTCCAGTGACGGAGTGAGTCAGCCAGAAAGCCAGACAGCTCAGATCAACACAGGGCTGCAGCAGAAGATATTATATACATGAGGTTGCCATGCATTGCTCAAAACGTGACAACGCTCCCTCCGTACTGATCAGAAGCATTTACGCTGGACTGTTTCAGTCTTTTTACTCCTTCAGTTTATTGATCTTTGTGGTTTAGAGTGCAGAAGGGGGTAAATGGTTCAGAGCGTGTGTGCACGCTCCAGTGTTCATTATTGATGGCAATGAGGTCAGTAGATGACTCAGAAATAAGGTGGAGATGAACGCAGGGGGGATGGAGTGGTTATTTTAGAGCAGGGAAAATGAGCTGAGGAGAACGCCTCTTTTGTATTTGCCCTTCATTGAGTCCCTGTCCCCGGCTGAAGTGATGGACAAGCCGGCAGGTGGTCCTGCCAGAATAACATCGCCTTGCAGAGCAACCTAATGGGGAGCAGCGTGTCACGATGCATTAGAGTGGACAGATAGATAGGCTCAGAGATCCGTCTCGGATTTGTGGCCCAGCCACATATTGAGCAGATAATGTAACGGGGACAGAAAAAAGACATCCAGAGAGAAGCTGAAAAACACTGACAGAAATGAAGTAATTTACGCAGTCGGCTGACAGGTGTGAGAGCACTGGAGCGAGAGCAGCCTGGTGGGGTGTAATCATCTGCTTTTGTGAGGATAAAAGAGAGACACGAGGGTCCGTTGGTTTATGTGCTGATGGATTTGTTGTCAAATGAAGATTGACATTTTACTCATTCTGACTCTTTGGACAGAAAGCTTGTGACCTGAGCCCCAGAGAGTGCTGTCACATGAAGAGCACACACACAACTGACACAACTGTGCTGTGGTCACATCAGTGTAACACCATCATCAACACATATTCTCCTGTATAAAACACAAAACTGTTGCTCCGACTGACCTTTCCCGATTTCCGTCTTGCTTGTGAACGCAATAAGGGGGTGTTAACTTGCACCCAGAGGGTTCAACCGTGGCGCAGGGTGACAGACGGAGGATGTTAGCGCAGAGCCGGGGAATCATGTCGGTGACAGCCAGTCATTGTACTTCAGCGACTGGTATCATGCTCTCATTGTGTCCGTGTTGGGAGCAGACCCACAACCGATGCTGAACAGAAGCTGTTGTTTTTGCTCACTGATGATGTCACAGTTCAGATATTATATTAAGCTCCTCTCCACACCTTATGCTCTTTGATCTCACAGATGATGTCACCATTTCTAAAGTAACAGCTTGGTCCTATGCCGGCTTTACCACAGAGAAAACATGGTTATATTTGGTTGTAAAGTCAGAGTTTATCAGATGTCTAGATGACATACGTATAACCATTGCTTCAACAGCATTCTAGTGAGTATATTTCCTTTTTGAAATATATTCATTTAATAACCCTGATTCTGTGTCGGAGGGTATGTTTTTCTCTGGATATTGACTCACATTCGCATGTATATGAACAAGGGCTGCTTTGAAGAGAGCGTCTCAGGTGAGCAGAAAGTTATTAAGATCCTCTGGAAAGGGCTTTGTGTGTTCAGATGAAGTGAGATTGGTGTTGTGCCTTATGAAAGAAAAAAAAAAGCATTTCCTCCTTCGAGTAGAAATCTGTCTGTGAGTGAATGTATGAGCATATTACACTTCACTGTTGGGAGTGTAATGTATCAAATTATGCACCGGCCGTTTTCATCTGCCTCCATTCGTCCAGATGTGGAGTTTTCATTATGGAATCTCACTTGCGGGGCCGGTGCATTGTCAATGTGAAGCAGTGTGTCTGTGAAATCTTTCCTTATGTGTCCAATAAGCTATTAATCACTGTGACACTGACTAAAGGGGCACCTTTGTGTGTATACTATGTGTGTGTATACATGCACACTGTAGCGGGTGTGCGTCTATGTGTACAGTAATGTCTGTTCTGAATCTGCTCAGATTTCTATTTTCTGCTACAAGCATCAAGTGTCCTATCTGCTTAATGCACCAATTTACCATCCTGTCTTATTGACGGTCCCCCCGACTAAAACAATTCATAACCCGCTAACAGGCATGAGGATTTTGCTCACTAATGGGATTCATAAACAAATCTGTGAAATTGCCTCTCCGGCATGTTCTGCCAATTAAATTAAAATGACTTCATAGGACCTTGTGGGATTATATACTTCTGGATACTTGTTGTGATGCATAAAACGTGTGTGACGGTCTTGCAAACACAGAGACTCACGTTCAACAGCATTTCAATAATTATTTACTCATCAAGAATGAAATGTGTACGATTTTCATGGTTCATGGTATCAGGATGAAAAGTATGACTGCAAGTTTTGGGGGTTTTCTACCTGAATATGCTGAATTTTGTGATATATTTTGGTAATTTTACTAAGAAATTACTCAAAAAATGTATTTGCTTTGAAATGATTGACATAGTCTTTTGCCTAATCTACTGTATATTAATCATTTGTCAAGTGAGACGAGCAACAAACATCTGTATTACACTTCTTGCATGATAAACACCTTTGCTGTTGAGAACATCATATTACTTTCATGGTTTTATGTTATATTAAGTCGTTATGTCTTGAGTCCCAAGTGTGTTATTGCAGCAAAGATTAAAATTATGTTGATAGCATACGCTCCAAAAGGATCTTTTTATCTAAAAGCAAATATTTGAGGAAATCTGGTCAGGGATGTCCTGAATCCCCTGAGCAGCTTTTGTTTATCACAGAGACTCAGAGGCTCATCACATCACTTTGTTTACACCAGAAATTCAGATATTTCACACATTCAGTGTGTTTTAAACGCTGTTGTACTTCATTGTTTAAGAATGTAATTTACAGAAGCCAAGAGCTTCATCAGATTTCCATAATGTAACCAGGCGGTCGAGGTTCAGCTCGGATTCTCAGAAGGACCACAGACTGCAGATCTGCCTAATCACCAGATGCCTGCTCACTAATGCATAATGCATCAGACTGTTATTACAAGTCGGCAGGGAAACACAGCAGTGATTTACATTAATATTTCATCGAGCCACTGTGACATCAAAGTCTTAATGGAGGAGACCCCTGATGGCCTGTGCTTGGCCTCTATCGGGGTGTCAGGTGGAGAGGCGATAATAACGTGTTAGTTTAAACTCAAACAACAGACAGACATTAACAAACGGACTCATGTATAAAAGTTTGCATAGAAAAGCTCTTTTGGGGGAATTGATTATTAAACACTCTTAATTTAAATAATAAAATGCAAAAGCTAAGCTAACCATCATCTGGTTGTATCTTTTTATCGAACAGACAAACATGAGAGTGGTATCAATTTTGTCCTCTAAAGCGCATATTTCCCAGAATGTTGAACTATTCCTTTAAAGAGAATATGTTCTATTAGCAGCTCTTCATGCACTAACTGACATGACACTCACTGTTTCCTCAGATGACAGTGCGTCAGTAGCCAGCAGTATGGAGGTTACCGACCGCATCGCCTCCCTAGAGCAGAGGGTCCAGATGCAGGAGGACGAGATTCAGCTGCTGAAGTCGGCTCTGGCCGACGTGGTGCGAAGGCTCAACGTGTCCGAGGAGCAGCAGGCCATGGGTTTACGCAGAGGACCCACCAAAGGTAACGTAGATACACAAGCATGCTTTTTCATGGGGTTTTGAGTTGCTTCTTCTGGAGGGTTGGGCAACAGGATCAGCAGCTCTTCTGGTAGCCCTTTTTCTCCTTTTTCACTTTGTTCTTTCTCTTTCCTGGTGATGTCTCCTTTCCTCTAAATCCAGCTTATTTCCTTCCTCTTCCTCCTGTCCTCTCTCCTCCTGGACTGTTTTGTGTGGTTAAATGTTCCTCATGTGTATAGATGCTGCTCTGATGAGAAAGTCTCCATCAGCAGACAGCAGTGTTGGGAAGCCAGGTAGGCTGACTGCGAAGTCTGTCTGCACTAACCAGGCTTGGTGTTGTGTTTACAAAAGGCTAATTTCAGTCACTGCCTGCTAGTGTTATGTTGTATACACAGTGTAGTATTTCTCGAGGAAACACACAGATACTTTACGCACTGCACTGCCTGAGGTCAATGCACTGTGATCAGAGTCTAAAGACACAGATTTCAAAAAAGATTTATTGTCAACCAGGGGAACTTGGTCTGCAGTGCATATAGTCCAATAATTCATTGATAATATTAAGTTATCAATGAACTGTCACAACTTAGTGTGAAAAAATGTTTTGTGTTTGCCTCTGTGTATGCAACCTTTCTGTTAAAGGACAATCCCCCCTAACATTTTTTTTCTCTATTAACAAGAAGGAGCTGTTGTCGGTGTATTTTGATTTATTCCTTCTAAAAAGATGAAACAGTTTGCCCCTGTTTCCAGTCTTTGTGCTAAGCTAAGCTAACCAGCTTTTGGCTGTAGCCTTATATTGAACAGACTGACATGAGTGATATTGATCTTCAAATAAAACTCAGCAAGAAAGGAAATAAACGTATTTCCCCAAATGTCAAACTGTTCCATCAAGTTAGAGTTGAAACAACTCTCACATTCAAAAGCACAGCTCTTAATTATTAACTTGAAAAACCTGCCATTTGCTCCAATTGATATCACTAAGCTGAACGCAGCTTCTTCTCGTATTTTCTCTGAGGAATGTAGAAAGTAAAAAACTAAATAAATACAACACTTCATCAAGGAATAAGAAAGAACTGAACAATAATAGATTGATCGATGATACGCTTTTCTGCTTTTGTGGTGTTTTTTTGTGTATTAATACTGCATGTGTCTAATTTCAGCTGAGGTATGTTTGATACAATTTTTCTCTCAAGTAGCATCCTTACCCCAGAGGCTGATGAACTCTGCATGTGAAATCAACTGAACATCATGCCTTTTTATGCCCTCGAATGTGCATTTGAGTGATGAAACAGAAACAGATTATGAATCTGAGCTGCTGCCAGTTTCAGTCTCTGGAGCGACTGTGAACCAATGGAGTTTTAGTTTGATTTGATTCGGGAGCTGAAGGATGACCCAGACTCCGGAGATGCTTTCTCTTATTGATCTCCACCTTTAGCTGCAGGGATTCAGCAGCCTGCTCCCCTCTACTGAAGCACAATGATCTGTTTTAGAAAGCTCAACACATACCACAGACTGCTTCTGGACAATCATGGACACACACATTAACATACAGATTCATCTTCTTTAACATGCTAACCTAAATTACAACCTCAGTTTGCCCCTGCTGCATAATTACTACATAAAAGATAAAAGAGCAGTGTGTGTGTGTGTGTGTGTGTGTGTGTGTGTGTGTGTGTGTGTGTGCGTCTGCTGGATGAAACAGGGTCTATTAAATATGTATCAATGCAGATAGAGCTGCAGCTTGACTTTGTTATTCTCAGGCTTGCCTGTGTTCATGCCCCTTTCGTGTTGTCAAACCGCCTTCTATAAATAATTTGTAGACATATATCATCTGTATGGAAACGTGATTGAAACCGAACAATATTCTCAATAAACTGAGAATAAGAAACAAAGTGTGAATTCACATTTGCATTACATTTAGGATGTCTCTGGTGTAGGAATCTCATGTGTCTTAAGATTTAGAACACTGTGCAGTTATTTCCTGTCTCTTTGAACTCTCACTGAAGAGCATGGTTGATGATACTGACTGGAATAACAACCGGTGAACTGTGGGAACAATTTGGTACAAAATATCAAACCCAATAATACTGGTAATGTTGTAGAAACATGCATAAATAGAGAGTGATGTCAATAAACCTGTTACCCCAGTGCATGCTGGGAAGCCTTCCACTACACCTACCTTCCTGGTACGCCAGTTTTTACCTCATCTCACTAATTAGCATTCTGTTTCATTCTGTTGACACTCAACCTGAGTAGAAATCTGTCTGTAAGTGAATGTGGTATCTCAAATGACACCACAGCAGCTGACCCTGCTGCTGGTCTTCTTTTCAGCTTTTTATTCTGAATATGCCGGTTGTTGTCCTTTTTCCTTGCAGCTAGGCCAATGATCGCCACCCTGCCGTTACGGCCCACAGTAAACAACGGGACCATTCTACCAAAGAAAGGCAGCGGCACTCTGCCCTCCCCATCTGGATCTGGATCTAGGAAGGACACCAGCACTCCATCCAGCAAGAGGTGAGGAAAAGAAAAGATAATGCTCTCTAGAGAAGTTTGTAAATTATATGTATGCAGTCTGTTCTATATTATTCTATTATCCTTTATCTATTACATTATTTAGACTTTTAAGGAGGTCATTCACATTTTATTTTTACTTATTCTAAAGGAGAGAGACATGAATGTTTGCACTACAGCTCTAAGTCAAGTCGAGTGTTTGGTCTTAATGTCTCGAGTTCAGTGTCACTTTACTGAACCTGCAGGTCTTATTAACACTGTTCTAAGTGTGTTAAATCCAGATAAAGCTGCATGTAGGCCAGTTGTGATGTCTTGCGTGTGTCATATGTCTTTCCAGACATTTGATTTGTCTCGAGACATTGTTCAGTCCTGTCTGTCTGTGCCATGTCGGATCATTCAACCCGTAAATTGTCACATATCTGGCTATTTATCAGCCAAAGCGACTGACATTTAACCAGGCTGATAAACAGAGAAACGGTAGTGTCATCTCGGCTTCTCTCTTTTGTGTGTGTGTGTGTGTGTGTGTGTGTGTGTGTGCACATGCACGTGGAGCACAGGTTATCAATCTTGTCTGTCAGGGGAACAATAGCCTTTTCCCGTCTCTGGAGGAACATTACCAGAATCAAATGAAGCTCAGCGGGCAGCAGTGACCAGCTCCAATCCAAGCAGCTGTTAACTTCCCTGTGGCCTTGTTTCCTTGATTTTCAGGATATGTAGTTTTATTTCTTCTTCACGGAGGTTTTCCAGGACTTAGAGTTGACACTTTATCATGCTGAATCTCACCTTAAGGTTTACCTAAGAGGACAGTAAAGAAATGGCTCTGCAGATTAAAATGTAACCAGTATGAGGATGGTTGATAGAAACAAACACCAAGACAGACCGTATCAATGCAGGAAGGATTTGGTCTACTTCATGATTACTTGAACTTAAATTAGACTTTTCAATTACTTCTTTAACACTTTCTCAGCTGTAACTAGTTTTTCACTTGGTGAATAGCCAGGGTTTTATAAAGTCAATTTCTGCTGCATTATATTTTCTTTTTAGGATACTTTAGTCCTGTTTCAAAGCCTTTCACACAATAACTACAACAAATTCTAGTGGATAAATAAGAAAACCTTTGTTTTTTTCATTTATTTATTGGCCTTTAAATTGACAAATTTCAATATATTCAATACAGCTGAAAAATACTGTCGTGAGCCAATAAATTGGCCTCTTGTAAACATTTTAAAATTTCTTCCAGGTTGTTTAAACCTTAACATTCCCAGAAAAAATGTGAAGCACATGGCCTCAGTGTCTGCTTGGATATAAATGAAGCTAATGAATGACTGCTGTGCTGAATAGAGGGTTTGAATATTGACTTAAATGTAAAAAGTTTAAGGGCATCCTCTTGACGTTAAATTGCAGCAGTTGCCTTTCTGTGAAATCCTCAGTCCTCTTCATAGAAACCTTTATATTTTTGATTAGTATAGATTTAAAGCTTTTAGCCTGAGTGAATAGTCATCAGTCTGTTTAACTCTACGTATTGTGTTGTCTGTCTGTCCCATCTTCTCTGTCTTGCTTGTCCGCCCTGTCTCTCTCTGATAACGTGTCCTTTGCTACTATGATGTTATATCCTGTTTATGTCCTGTCTACCTTCAATGTGATGTCCTGCAAATCCCTCCAGTTTGTCCTCTCTGTCTCGCTCTACCAGATTTTTCTACCTGCCCCTCAGGTGAGAGGATACAGTATGTCACTAGTCACCATATAACATCATCGCTGCATCGCAGCTCCGATGCATGCTAACCCTGATTTTCCGTTATTAAATCATCTCCAAGTTACACGATAATTGTGACATTTCTCTCATTGCTAATATTCACTTTTTGTTGTTTAGGTCATCATTCTTTGTTTGTGTTGATACAGTCTGTGTCTGGGATTAGTTTAAACTGCAGATTGGTCACAATCCCATCAGTGTTGGCATACACACAACAGCCTTCCCCAATGCCCTGTGGCCCAATTACTATGATTCCTCGTGGGATAACACAGCAAACAACAGTTTCTATTCTGCTCTTTACTGAGCAAACACACACAGGCTGTCCAGAAGGGATAACGGCCACTGGCCAGTTTTAGGATTTGAATAGACTTTTCTCCCATAGGGTGGATTAGGTGACTGGGCCTACTGGCCATTGGATTGCTGATGGAGCCTTTTCATTGTTATAAATGGTCAGGCTGTCTGCACATTCAATATGCAGATTTGCACAGGTCTGTACTGACATTGTGGTGATGATCACCAGAGTGTGTAAGTGTTGAGAAACAAGTTATATCCACATTTACTTGTGTCTCTTTTGCTTTGGTGCAAATTCTTTCTTACGCTGCTGCAAGGTCTCAAAGTTTAAGACTCCTTAATAAATAAATCTCCCTCGTGAGCTATTTCTTGGATGAAAACTTTACCACAGTGCAGTTTTAGGAAAGCAGCGTCAGGTAGTTTTATGACCTATTTCTTTCTGTTCTCTTTTTGCCTCATGTCCACCTTCCACTCGCCGCAGCACTGTGAGGAGAGCCAACTCAAACGAACATGTGGGAACTCTTACGCGGAAAGATTCGGGCGACTCCAAGGGCAACAGAACCCGTGCCGGGTCCACCGGCAGCAATTCCAGCGGCAAACGAAATGACAGGTAACACGGACGACTTGTTAAATCAACTTTGCCCATTTAGTAGCTCACACATTCATCTTCTAGTGTGACACACCAGAAAAGACGCTGATCTCCTTATGACGCACTTTCAAATCAAAAACATACAATGGTGTATCTGGAGTCGGGATGCTGAATGACAGCTGTCTGTTTACTCATTTACTTTGCAGCAAACAGAGGGATCCAGTGTTCAATGCAGGTAAGATCTAGCGGCACCTTCATGGCTCTGTAGCCTGACAGCTATGATAGTTTCATGCTGTGATACAAACGACTGAGATCCATTAAACTCCACATGCTCAGTTACCCCCTGTGTCAGTTATTAGTCAAGGCATGTTTTCTAAAATAATTTTCAAAGTATAGAATTACTTATCAGTGCCTTGAACTGACACACAGAGGACGACAGAAGCTACTCAACATGTTGTTGTGTCTTAAACGTTCATCCTTTCCATGATCCTTTCATTCACAAGTAACCAGTCCACTTCATCCATTACTGCATCTTCACATCCAAACTTCCGTTCATCTTTCCTTTTTATTAAGCTCTTTTTGCATTGTTTACATTGAACTTCAGTTGTGTACTATTTAATGTTATACCGATACGCTTCTGTTTGGGTCTCATACTCTTATTCTGACTATGGGTCAATAAATCTCACAACCAGCTGATGTGTAGAGACTGAGGAGACGTGGAGTCTGGCAAATTGTAGCTAGCAGTGGACGCTGTTTTGAGCTTTCCAAATGAATTGAAAATGTATACGAATCATCTCAAACGCTTGTCAAACGAGAGTCCAACTGAAACACAGAAAGTAGCCCCGTGGATTAGCGAACTGCACTGAGATATACTACTGCAAATTCATGGCAAACCAAACATTTTTGTTTATTTATGTAAAACCTTTTGGGGGAAATGTTTCTAAGCACAGCACCATGCGACCTCAGGAAGATAGCATTGGTTCACAATTTCTAATTTTTTCTGGCAGATATTTAACATCTTTTCAGTAGTTTATGAGACATTTCTGAGATAGGAGATATACAACAAAGATAATTAAGAGCTGAAGAAGCTTCAATTCTGAGTTTATAGTGTTTCCAGAACTACACACAACACAAGTGGATCATCTCACAGACAGTTTATTCTTTGGAATAGAAAGCACAGGAAACACACAGTAACAAGACAATGGGACTGACTATGAAATAAATCAGTATTGATCAGACTTTCCCTCTCCAGCATGCTATTGATTTTTGTGTAAATTGAACTGCTGTTTTTCATTTTGTTTACACACCTGGCTTCAGTTCTCTTTAGTTCAGGCTACAACCAAACACAGTGTACAGTTTACTGACGCACTTCATCGAACAAACTACTTTAGTATTTGTTTCTTTTACCTTGAAATCTAATTATAGCAAATATGAGCCGAATATAAAACAGTCTAATATATCTTATTTTTATATTTGTTTATTTGCAAACTGTAACCATCAGATTACTACAGGGTTAATCATCACCACTACATGTACATGTGGTTGTTTTTTTAACTTTCACATTGTTATAAAAAGTTAGAAAAAAAACCTGCTTGAAAAACAATCAGCGTTTTTTCTTTGTAGGTTGTTAAACAAAGCGGGAAAAAAACAAGCCAATTTAATCCCTCACCACATAGGAGCAGAGGGTTTGACACCATCACGCTGAAAAGAGTACTGATTCATTTCAACCATTGAGGAAGAAGCACTGATTCATGAAGAGTATTCAGGACAGAGGGTGCTGTTCGTTAACACCAGGAAACAGGAAGGGAACTCATATTAGGACAGACCAGGAAGTGAGGAAGCCATGCCAACCCTCACCTGGTTCTTGTGTCTTTCTCTGTGACCTTTACAAGGGATGCGACGTGTGACCCACTGCAAAGGTAGGCTCCCCCCTCCCCTTGCCTAAAGCCCCCGGCCCACACAGCTCTCTGGACACTGCAGATGATTTGTTTTGATCTCTGTACATGCAGACCTCTGCTCTGAGCTGCAGTGCAGAGGCTAAGGATAAAACAAGATCTATTATTTAGAAATTTGAATTTGTATCCTGTTTGGATGTCTCTTCCTATACATTCTGATATCCCAAACTTTAGAGGTTTCTTTCGGTGCGATGATCAGAGAGCTGTCCAGACAGGGGCAGGAGTGGGTTGACAAAGTGTGTGTGTGTGTGTGTGTGAAAGTTACATTCCTTTTATTGTCTTTAGACTCTATTAACTAACACACACACACATAAATTCTGCCTAACCTCCACTGAGAGCTGCGTCAGAGTGATTGCAGTGTTTGCACTTGTGTGTCTCCACACTTGTTCTTGCTGCGGTTGAAGCTGCTGCTTCGCCAAATCGTGTGTGTGTGTGTTTGCTCGCAGCCTCACTTTTGCTCGTAGGCATTTAGTTTCTGTCACCATAGTAACAACACAAATATTTCTGACACTCGCTTCCTCACAGTTTGCCTCGAATTTTTCTGCGAACACTAGAATCCTCTGTTCTGCGATTCCTCGCTGCAGCTCAGCAAGTAGATTTTGCCGCTGCTCTTATTATATTTCTAGACCTCAAAGTGAATATTTGCATCACAAACACATTCAGTCTCTTTAGTTCCTATTGAAGTCTGTTTGATTTTACTGCTTGTAGTTTTCTCACATGGCCTGAAGTGTTGTATGTTTGTGTGTAGTCCCCTTCAGCAAAAACTCACAAAGCTGCTAAGAATTGTAAAAAAAAAAAAGACTGGAGTTAAAGCTTATTTCCTCCCAAACATGTTGTCGTTAGCCACTCTTCTTACAGGATCATTTATTTTCTAAAAGATAATCTGACAATTTTACCATTGAAAGCATCTAGACCAGTGGTTCTCAACTTTTTTGGCCCCTCAAAATAAAGCAGTGTTTGCTTGCGTCCCCTCGTCACAGGTTTCATACAGTACATTTTATGAGTACTAAGCAGTTTAGCTAGAATCTACATTAAATGTGCATATCAAAACATTCTTCTTCTTCTCTCCTGCCCCTGCAATCAACTCGTTACCCTCAGGTTAACCTTGTGACCACTTCCCCGGGTCCTGACCCTCAGGTTTGGAACCATTGATTTAGACCAGTGAGGCAGGATCTTACTTATGAGACAGTGAAAAAAAAGGTTTTACTTAATTACCCCCAAACTTACCTACTGTTTCAAGATAAGATGCCAGTGTTTGACCATAACACTCAACATGCTGGTGGTTTATAATAGGAGTCAGTTTCCCTACTTTCCTTTCCTTGTTTTACCAGTTTTATAATGCTTTTACGAAGTGTGACACAATAAACAGCCATTACATCTGTCTAACTTATTCGACCAACCTCCTCCGCCCTTTACATTTCTTGCTCCTTCGCCCTGCTTGTCCCCGTTTGGCCCTTTCCACCCAACTGGCCTTGACAACCTCCACCACTCCTCTCCATCATTGGCTCCTCTGCTCTTTTCCCCCGTCCACATTATAGTCACAGTACAGATTTACCTCACCCGCTCTGCCAAACGGACGGGGACCAGCGGCAGCCCCACTGCTTCGTCTGTAACGGCGCGCTCAGCCACCAGCCCCCAACAAACCTCAGAAAGCAGCAAGGCAGGCATGGCCAGAAAGGGCGGTGCTGGCAAGGTGCCGCCGGTCCGAAAACCCCCGAGTTTTAACCTCCAGTTAAAAAATTCGGAGAGTTTGTCATCATTCTCTCCCCTTGATACACCCAGTTATCGCAGCCCCATCAAGTCTCCCAGCCAGTACTTCCAGATTTGTTACTAGCTAATCAAGTTCGGAAACACATAATAGCAACACTCACTTTCCTAGATATCAATGTGTTTTTTTACAACTATCAGGCTGCAACGTGCCCGAGCCGCTCAGTACAGAGCAAGTTCATTGTTTCATATCAGATCTGTACCATTAGAAATACCACTCTGCGTCACACCTGTCCTCTCATCCCAAAGAAGTTGCAAAGAGATGGCAGTTTTTTTAGCATCACCTAATAAAAACTTACCCAAAAATCCATTTTGTTACCTTACATTTGAATATTTTCTTCCAATGAGCTTTAACAAAAAACGTTTCTGGCCATTAATGGTTCATTTTGTTTGTTTTGGTTCCCTTAATGTTTTCTGCATGATTTGTTTTTCAGCTTTAAGTTGCTGAGGATTCCTCATTATCCCCGTTTATAAGCTTGGACGTGTGTTTTTTTTCTTAACATTTCCATTCCTCTGCTTGTGTCTGCATTTTATGTTGGTTAACCTCTGCTGTGAGCTGAATATATATGAGTTTTGAAAGTGTTTGCAGTTTATTTTTGCGCTCTTTGTTGTCATAAGAATGTATTTGAAATGACTAATAAAGTCAGTTAAAAAGATAATTTGTTTGTTTGCAAAAAGTCATTTGTTGTCTTTAATTGAGTCCATTTCATAGCAAAAAGATCCTGTCACAACTCTCCATTACCCTCTAATCCTGTCACACAATCATCATCATTGTCATCCTTGTCATTCACATCACAATAACACATTGTAATATGCTTCAGTGTCATGTCTGTGCTTTTTGTGTACTTGTCATATATTTAATAAGAAATGTGATACTGACATGATTCCAGCGTTCACGTCTCTGTTTTCCTACATGTGTATTATCTCACTGATCCTTTCTGTTGCTTTTTCTAGAGGAAGGTTATGTGAAAATGTACTTGAAAGGTCGTCCCATCACCATGTACATGCCCAAAGACCAGGTGGACAGCTACTGCCTGGAGGCCAGAGCCGACCTGCCCAGCAACAAACTCAAACTGGACTGGGTGTATCCTTTTTTATCTTCTGAATTTTCTGAGGAAATAAGAACTTTCATATAGGTTTTGCTTGACATTTGGAACGTTTTGAAAAGCACTCTTCTGAGGAGAGTAAATCCAGATTGTACTGTGGCGTCGTTGAGAGAGGAGGCTGACAAATGTGTGGTCTCCTCTCTCCCTGCTTGTCAGAGTAGATCTGCTCAGATGTTCATTTTCACCGTGTGGTGCTGCTGCAGTTGCAAACGGGCTCATCGCTCTGCAGCCTGCAGTCTGTAATAACCTGCACACAGCCCGCAGGCTGAGGCACAACCAGTCAGCAGCTCCTCTTGTGCCCTTTTATTTTTATTTTGTTTCATTTTGTGGTTTCTCTCCTTCATTTGTTGATGAAAGAATGAATGTAGTGTGTTGTTCAGTCTAGCAGAAACCCACTTGGGAAGGAGCCGCAAGGGAGATAAAGAAAAGATTAAATCTGAGGAGTGATGCGCGCACACACGCACACACATACACAAAAATATATATGGGCTGCAATTTCGTATATGTAATCAATAAACTAGAGTACAGAAGGAATAGACACGTGCACACGGTGTCTGAATGTTAGTCGTTTGAAAAAGAAGACAAAAAAGCAGCAAATCTTCATAAGTGAGAAGCTTCGCCTGAGGAATATTTATCATTTTTGCTTAAAAAAATGACTACATTTTCTGTCAGTCAATTAATTGTTTTAGCTCAACTTTGGATATCTTTTCTGTTATATTTCTTGACCTTCTTCGATGTCCAGTTATGGATACCGCGGTCGCGACTGTCGCTCCAATCTTTACCTGTTGCCCACTGGAGAAACGGTGTACTTCATCGCCTCAGTGGTCGTCCTGTTCAACGTGGACGAGCAGCTGCAGCGACACTACACCGGACACACGGATGACATCAAATGGTGAGAGATATCTGGGGATAATTATGGGGATTATAAATTGCACACTAACCTGAGGGACTGCTTTACCTTTCATCTCTTTTCCCTGTTAGATTTGATATTCAGCATTTCTTCAATCCTCACAGGCTGTAGAGTTCTTTTTTTTCTTGATACCGAGTATGTGCAGAGTAACTATAATGAGGGATGGGAAAGAGTAAGACAAGTGAACTCAGGTGTTGGTGTGTCTTGGCATGTCGGCATTTGTGCACAAGCATGAAAGTGGGAAAGTGTGCAGAACAGTGAGGGTAACTTTGGGGTTAATAAAAGTTCTAATGAATGGATTACAGATCAAAGGGTGGATTGCCAACAAATTCGTACTCCTTTGAAGACAAAGTGTTAAAGCTTCACACATGCTATGAATGCTGCTACACCGCCGTACCCAAAAGGGGATGGATTTATCTTAAACGATTTAATTTCCCCCATGCATTAGTACAGACAGCGTGTGGTAGCTTCAGTGAATATCGTATTCACAGCTTTAAAAACCTCCTTTCATGTTGTGCGAGCACGTTGCTCATCTTTATTCAAACTGTCCTTTTGATGTTGAAAGGCTTTTAACTGATCTCACGTCTTCCTCTTCACCAGCCTGGCCGTCCACCCCGATAAAATCACCATAGCAACTGGTCAGGTGGCGGGGACCTCTTCGGATGGAAAAGTAAGTGAGGTCAATGATGTATTAGTGGAGTGAGGAGTTTTCTATTTTATTTAAGAAATTATGTTTTGCCCAGCTGATTCAGGCAATGCTGCATGATAAACAGACTGAGTAGTTGAAAGGCATTCGCTCTGCGTTCACTTTTATATTCATTGAATTCAGTAAGCCTTACATTGCATCATACTGATGGTATACCTCTCCTGTGCTCATGTTTGTGTGTGTTTTTTGTTCCTGGCAGCAGCTGGCTCCTCATGTCCGTGTGTGGGACTCTGTTAGCCTCAACACGCTCCATGTTCTGGGTGCAGGCTTCTTTGACCGAGCCTTGGTCTGCCTGGCTTTCTCCAAGTCGGTAAGGAAACACCACCGACACACTTAACAAGCAGTTTAGGGCGATTTCTTCTTCTGTACTGCGTTTCCATTTTGTCAGTAAATAAACATGACTTTGTGTCTTTTTCTGTGTGTCAGAATGGAGGAAACACGTTGTGTGTCGTTGACGACTCCAATGACCACGTCCTCTCTGTCTGGGACTGGCAGAGAGAGGACAGACTGGCTGAGGTTAAGGTATGTGTCCATGTTTTTTAATTAAGCTGACATACTGCTCAATTAATTTGGGTGTAAATGTAGACGTGTTATGTGTTTCTCCTCAGTGCTCCAACGAGTCAGTGTTTGCTGCTGACTTTCACCCAACAGACAGCAGCATCGTAGTGACCTGCGGCAAGTCCCATCTCTATTTCTGGAACCTGGAGAGAGGCGTGCTGGTCAAGAAGCAAGGACTGTTTGAGGTGAGACACCCACATGTTTCCCACATGTTATGTCAATACTGTAACGCAATAATGTTTGATATAGAGACACAAATGCAATCATTACAGCCTGTGTTACAATATGATCATATTTATAGTTATAAAAGGATAATCAATGAGAGAAAAGTGAAACAATATGTGTGTTCTTGTGTTTCTTGCAGAAACAGGAGAAGCCCAAGTTTGTATTGTGCGTGACCTTTGCAGAAAATGGAGACGCCGTCACAGGAGACTCAAGTGGGAACATCCTGGTGTGGGGAAAAGGCATGTTAATTGATTAATTTGTTAAACTTGTATTCATACATAGTGGTCCAATGAGATCTCTTTTTGTCTCTGATTCATCTATTGATCACACTGTCTGTCTGTCTCTGAATCTGCCCACTCAAGCACTCAACCTTTATGTCTGTCAGTCTCCAACTGAACCTTCTCCTCCATCTCATCCTGTCTCTGTCACACAGGCACTAATCGGATCAGCCATGTCATCCAAGGAGCTCACGAGGGCAGCATCTTTGCTCTGTGCATGCTGAGGAACGGCACGCTGGTATCTGGAGGTAAAGACCGCAGGCTCATCTCCTGGGACGGCAGCTACCAGCAGATACAAGCGGTGGAGGTGAGGAAAAAGTTCAACACGAATCACAAAAATTCTAATATTCCAAGGCTCCAAGAATTTGGAATTTTATGAAATGCATTAGTCAGTATTGTATTTCAATAATGCCTGGGTTTTGTTAATATTCAGATATAGAGCAGCATCCGAATGATCTGATATTACCACATTCTGTTAATATGTTTTAATGAAATGTTAAGCTGCATATCCAGCTCCTTCTTTAAAGTAGGTTGCTTATATTAGCCAGAAATTGCTGTTGCCCGAGGCAGCGGACTTTGCATTCTGAATGCTGCACCACATCATAAATATTATAGAGGATGAGATGAGTTTGTGCTCTCAATGAGATTCATGGATGTTTATTATGATGAGAATTATGGATCACTCATGTTTTATTTGCTCTACAGAGACCAGATTATGCAGTAAAAGATAAATTGATAGTTATTCTGGCAAATGCAGGATTCTAGGTAAACGGATGGTTTACATGATGATTGAATTTCCTCCACAGGTGCCTGAGTTGTTTGGTCCAATCAGGACCATAGCAGAGGGCAGAGGGGAGACTGTGCTCATCGGGACCACTAAACACTTTGTTTTGCAAGGCAGTTTGGATGGAGAGTTCATGCCTATTACGCAGGTAGATAATACCGTCTAATACACTAATACTGCAGCCAACAAATTGATTAATCTGCCAATTATTTGGTCTATCAAATGTCAGAAGATTGGTTGGGAAAAAAGTCCATCATAGAGTCCAATGTGACTTTTTAAAGTGTCCAACAGTTCAAAGCCAAAATATATTCAGTGAACAAAGAAATGACACAGAGAAAAGCAGTAAATCCAGATCAATTGTTCCTTGACTTGTTGATTCGTCATTAATCGTTGCAGCTTTATTATGATGTTGTCCAAAAACTGGACAAAGTGAAGGTTTCATTTGAAAGGCTGTGATGTTGTAGCAAGAGTTAATAGAATTGAAAGAAGTAAAACTCTCGTCCCTTCTCCAGGGTCACACTGATGAGTTGTGGGGTTTGGCTGTCCACCCCCTGAAGCCTCAGTTCCTCACCTGTGGCTATGACAGGCAGGTCTGCCTGTGGGACTCAAGTTCCCATCAGCTCATCTGGACCAAGAGTATGGACGTAAGTTTAGCCAACACTGCCACCCTGGGGTCAGTCCCGGGGATTACACAGCACACAACATGAGGAATCGGCCACTATTTCATCACTTCTGATGTCACTGAGAACCAACAAGAACTGCACATTTATCAACTAAAATGTATAAATGTACATGAAAACAACCTTATATTACCTTAAAATCTGCCTTTTAGTGTCAAACTCTGAGCTTCACTGGGCAGAATAATGTATGTGCAAACATCCAAATTTACTAACGATAAAGACAACACAAAAACTCTATTGTACTATATTGCAAATAGCAATATTGTCATTAAAAACATTTGGAAAGGTGGGAAAGGTGTATTGAAGCAGAAGGCTGGTAACAAGTTTGTATTTGATTAAAAAGAAAATTAAGTAAAGAATTTAAAGTATTTGTTTTTCAGAATTAGCCTGAGAGACCGTCAATGTGTTCTATATAATAATGCAATTAATTTATATATATTAAGTAGGATTCCTTTTATAAATTCTATGAATTTATTTTTATTATTTTATCTTTAAATTGTTTGGTATGTATTTAGGTTGTTAGGCCTGCTGTGTTGATATATAGTACGTTGTTTGTTTGTGTTTATTAGCATTTATTGGTTTGATTTTGTATTTTGGTCTGTTGGTTATGTGTTTGTTGTTTTGTTTATTTAAAAAAAAACACGTAACACAAAACTCATTTTTACGTAGAGGGTGACTAAATGTACTCTTCCTGTTTCTGACAGGATGCTGCTCAATCAGCAGGCTTCCACCCATCTGGAGCTGTGGTTGCGATAGGAACCCAGAATGGCAGGTAGGGATAATCCCATCACCAAAACAACGTAAAGAAATATAGTGTTTAAATGACTGCTTTAGCTAAAAAAGCAGATTGTTGAGCTGTCTGTGATCCTGCAGGTGGCTGGTGCTGGACTCTGACTCTAAGGATCTGGTCACAGTGCACACAGATGGGAATGAACAGCTGTCTGTTATGTGCTACGGGCCAGGTATGGTGATAACCGCCCTGTGCATGCAGAGTGCTGTTTTCACTGTCTCTTTTCCTTTTTGTTATTTGGAAGATACAGCACAATAATCATCCTTTCTTTTTTTATTTAGATGGTAACTTCCTGGCCATCGGTTCGCACGACAACTACATCTATATCTACGCCGTGGCGGAAAACGGGAGGAAGTACAGCCGAGTGGGGAAATGCTCGGTGAGCACCTGTATTTATAATCCCCCCTCACCCGTAACCCCGTTATTTTTAGTTCCTCCCTGCGTCATCTTTATATTTAGTTCCCTCCTTAGCTCTATATTTGGGCCTCCACTCTGTACACTCTGTCCTCACTGTGTGTTGATGCAGAAGCTGTAAAATGACAAATGACAATGAGCTGAGTCATACAGTGCTGCAGCTACATGGACATAATGACTAAGGGTTGCAATATCAAATCAAATCCATGTTTTTAGGATTATTTCTGGTGCTTGAGGCGCCATATCGCCTCCACTCGAGGAACACAGGGAAGTGCCTGTGAAGGTAAATGATCTAACTTGGTCCTTTTGTATCAAATCTCAGGGTCACTCTAGTTTCATCACCCACCTGGACTGGTCAGTGGACTTCCAGTACCTGGTGTCAAACTCAGGGGACTATGAGATACTGTATTGTAAGTATGACCACTGTCGTCTTTGCTGTCTCGATGGTATACTCTGTAGCATTGATGGTTGCTGTTTGTAAACACACAGTATTCAAAGTTGGCTCCTCCTCTCCCCGGCAACGAGCAAATGAATCGAAGCAGTCGAAGCACAGACTTCATTCTGCTGCTCTGTGTGTGTGTGTGTGTGTGTGTGTGTGGCGCTCCGCTTGGTCAAACTGACACACTGATGGCAGCACAGCAGAGGAGAGGGACGAAAAGCAGGAAATTCCTGCATATTATGTCTTCAGTGCGATTTTTGTTTCTGAAAAGAGTTGATGTGGGCCCCTTAAACAGTAGTTTCAAATTTAAAGTAACAGCACCCATGACACTTATTTATGCTAAAACATGTTTATTTGGTTTGTGTGTTTTCCCAGGGATCCCATCAGTGTGTAAACAGGTGGTCAGTGTGGAGACCACCAGAGATATTGAGTGGGCCACCCACACCTGCACTCTGGGCTTCCATGTCTTTGGTAAGTGAAGGCTCCTTCCCTTTCCCTCTTTAAGTGAGTGTTTATGTTTTAATGTCCATTCAATAGACGTCTCCGCTGCCCTCTGTGCTCCTCAGGCTTGTGGCCCGACGGCTCTGATGGCACCGACATCAACGCCGCCTGCAGGTCCAGCGATAAAAGCCTTCTGGTTACCGGAGACGACTTTGGGAAGGTCCACCTCTTCTCATACCCCTGTTCGCAGTTCAGGGTAAGATACAGTGTACTGGGGCACTCCGTACCAAGGCTGAGTGACCCACATTGCCCTTCACTGCATTTTGTCTCTTCTCTCCCATGTCGGTCTGTCTAAGGCAAAAAGCCCTAAAAAGAATCTTTTAAAAGATTTCAGTAATGTAAATAAAGAGATTAAGCTTTTGTAAAACTTTGATTCACAGTTCATGGAGAGGCAAAATTCATTATTTACTTTTCCTTTCAGGCTCCCAGCCATGTTTATGGTGGCCACAGCAGTCACGTGACTAACGTGACCTTCCTGTATGACGACGGCTACCTGGTGTCAACTGGAGGGAAGGACATGAGCGTGATGCAGTGGAGGATAGTCTGAGGGAGCCGGCAGAAACAGATGCTGTGGTTTTAATACTGCTGCTGGGGCCTGAAACCCAGCCGAAGCAAACTGAACTGAATTGAACTGAACTGAACCAAACCAAACTTAAATTAACTCAGAAGCTAAAAAAAAGTGGATCTGCTGAACTGAAGTGAATTGACAGAAGAGGAACTCAAGGTTTTCTTCCTGATCTGCTCTCAGATCCCAAATGAGACGAACTGTTGGAGGTGTTTTGTGCAGTTGCCTGAAATACAAAAATCCTGAATATTTCCCCTTTTCTTTAATCACACTACATGTAAAAAATAAAAATCTCTCTCACATACTGTAGCCAGGTCACCAATGACATGAGTCAAAACAAATCAAACGGCTCAAACCCAACTAAACAGAACCAAAGGCTCTGACTTTCTGACTGCATCTGAATAGTTTCACTGCTCTTGTTTCGTGTGCACTCCTGCCACAGATGATGGACTGAAGAGGTTCATCACTGTGCTGGAGATCCAAGAGCATTGGAACACAGCTGTGTAGGGAAGGAAAGAACATAGGCATTTTCTAATTGTTGAACTTTTGTGTATTTTGTATTTAACAACTCAGGAAACCACTAGCAAAGCAGAACTCGTCTCTTTTATTAACATTGACATATCAGAACGAGCCCTAAACACAGCTCACTAAAACATACAGAGACGCATCAACTACGGCTAATATTAGATTCAACTGTTGTCCAACCATTATTGATTTATTTGCGGTGACTAATTCTGAATGGAAACTACCCATACAGTCTTGATGATAATTAGATACAGCAAGGTTTAGCCAGATGTGATGTTACCCACCATTTGAAACTATCATCCTTTAAGGGCAATGAACATTAAAGATTTAGGATTTTAACATTTTTTTAACAATACAATATCTGAACACGTTCTAAGTTTTTGTGCTTCCGGGTCTTAAAAACGGTACCTTTCCTATTATTTATTGATCAAGAGTCAAATCCTTCCCTCCCAATTTCAGTTCTTTTGGGTTTTCCCCTGAAATACATCCCTGTTTAGTCCCATATGTGTACATTTACAGGAGGCTTGAAACCGCTAATGAGCAAAATGTGGGTGAATATACAGTGTTTTAAAGTGTATCAGATTTTTGGAACGAGTTGTTGTGTCTTGCCTTTGCCTCGAGGTGCAAGGAAAATGAAAAGCAAGCATTTTTTTCTTTTTTTTTTCGATGATGTGAAGTCTTTTAAATCTGCATCCTCCTGCATTTTACTGCACCGGGATCAGGTTAGAAAGGAGAAGGATGAGACCACTACACTGTAACTGTTTACGTCTGATGTGCTCCTAAGTTGCAAACCGTCAGTCACTGGCAAGTTATTTAACTGACCTGAACCTTCTTGAGTGTTTTTTTTATTTTTTATAATGCACTGCTTCAGAATGATAAAGATACAGCAGGTCTATCTACCCGCAATAGAACAAGCAAATTACCATATAGTACTTACCGGAGCTTTTCATGAACCAATGATGTCTGTTTTCAATGTTCCAAGCTGTGTTCTGTCCGTACACCTATACGTCACACTCTTCATCTTACTGTCAACACCAAGCCAATATTACACATGCATGAATATACCAGCTTATTTTAACAGAGGTTCAGCAGATTTTAGTATGACCATAACTGATGTGAGGCGTGTTGATGTTGTCGGTTGGCTGATTGCTAGAGCTTCGTTATCAGGAAAACTACTCAAATCTAACAGCAGTGATATAGTCGGCACGCTAACATGATTTGTTTTACCATTAAACACCTGGGGCTGCAGAATACAATTGAGCTTTTAACAATGTCTGAAAGTAAATGCAACATGAAATTCCTATGACTGTGTCTGATATTTTCCACTTCAACATTTTGACATTTTTTTGGTTTCTTTAGTTTACATAATCTTTATTTTAAGAGGAAGATTGATGTCATGTGTAAATATTATATATTTTATACTCTTGCAAGGTTTACATTTTCTTATATGAAAAAAAGAACACATAGTAGTAAAAGATAAATTGTATGGGCATCTTACTACAGCAGACTGCCTTACTTAAAGCTTGCTCTGACCACCATAACATTATATTGGAATATTTACCCTGTAATCTCGGGGTGGAGTAGGGGGGCGTTAGTGGGCTGCACGTGTGCGTCTTCGCCGCAGGTGGGCAGCATTGAGCCGGTGTGCCCCCACCCCCCCTTCCTCTCGTCCTCCACACACAGCATTAGCATTTCCCCCAAAATCTCTCCACCTCACCAAAACACTCCGAATGGAGAAGAAGATATGGCGTGAGGGAAGCGGCGGCTGAAGACCACCGTTCACCGTCTTCTACCGAGCACGAGCCCCGGCTGAACATGGACTTAAGGATACGCAGCGGCGCGCGTGGAGAGCTGAGACAACGGAGCACAAAGCGGATGGGAGAAAACGCTCGTGTCCTCGCTTAGCGTGTCTGCAACACCGCTCATCATCAGCCTGTATTATTGTTACAGACGCGCATAAAGGGACACAAAGTGGAAGCGGGCGGTGCTGATTTCAAGCCTCTCCTGACTGTGTTTACAGAACAATAAAGCGGACTGTTGGTTCCTTTAGTCGGCCTCGTCAGTGCCATCATCTCCGGGTGAATAAAAGACGAGAGAATGAGGTAAGCGGCGGCCAGCACCATGCGCTCTGTTTGACGCGTCATGACAGATGCGCACCGACACTAAGCCTCCAGCCCACGACTGCATTTATACATTTATCTTGCAAGAATATTCAACGGCTAATAATGTGGCGAGGAACTGCAGCGTCTTAGACAGTGTATTGTCTTATTGTCTCCTTGTAGAGACAGTATTGTGAGCATCCAGGGGCCCACCCACCCGGGCCTCAGCTCCATAGAGGCGTCCTTTACCATTCGCGGTACACTCCCAGTGCACAAGGCGGTCAATGCATATCAATTGGTGCTGTTTACCCCTCTGTTTACCCCTCTGTTTACCCCTCTGTTTACCTCAGTTTTCACCGCCTGACCCGCCCAGTGAGTGCAGGATTTGATCCAGGCTAATGTTGTCATGGGAACGACAGCATCGTGTGTTCCTACGGTGCACCTGGTTGAAATAAAACGGTTGAATGTGACTGATGCACCGGCCCGTGTGTGACCGGCTGTAGGAGGCTGGAAATAGGATGAGTGAGGGTGCATATATCCATCGCTGGAGGAGGAGGGTGTTTGTTCTGGTGGTTGCCAGGCAGGTTATCAGACCCTCCACCCCCCCTTCCTCACAGACACCTATAAGCCTACTTACTCTATGACGGATCCACACATACCCAGCCTATGGGAAATGTATCTGCTGTGTAAATCCCCATTGTATATCCAAGCCTGTCGGTGTTATTTTGAGCCTTTCCCTGCTTATGTTGGTATGCAGATATGCGCTGAGGGCAACAATGTTCTCCAGCAGCAGTCTGTCTATTTTGTTCTATTTATGAAACAGTCCTTTTTATATTTCCCCCTGCTGCCTTTAGTTTGACTCCTCAGTGTCTCCGTAGCTGCAGCCTGCACCATTCTGTTGTATGCCTTTAGATTTATTCTGACGGCTCTCCTCAGACACTGTGCACTCTCTTTCCTTTTTGCTGTAGCTACTGGTATTTGTCTGCATGTGTGTGTGTGTGTGTGTGTGTGTGTGTGTGTGTGTGTGTCTGTGTGAGACTGTCTGGGTGTGTAGATGTGGTGCTACTCGCTTCAAAGAGGAAAAGGAGAGAGAAATGGAATAACGGTAAAAAGAGAAAGCCATGGGGGCTCTCACATCTGGATATCTAGTTTGAAGTAACTAACCCCTTCCCATAACAAATCAAAGCCAGCAGCTAAACTGTTCTGCTCTCAGACTGTAAACATGTAAGATTCATATCTTCCTCTTTTCTGTAAAGCTGTGCTGCTTGCGTCCCATCCTGTGTGTGTGTGTTGTTGCCAGAGGCAGATCTGCTCTTTGATTCAAGCCCAAAAGGGAAGTCTTAAATCTCCACAAAGCAACAACAAGGTGACCTGGCTCTTCTTTTTGCAGAGGATAGAAGAAGATCTAATTCAATGAGATAATTTG
This sequence comes from Anarrhichthys ocellatus, assembly GCF_004355925.1. Classification (NCBI taxonomy): domain Eukaryota; kingdom Metazoa; phylum Chordata; class Actinopteri; order Perciformes; family Anarhichadidae; genus Anarrhichthys; species Anarrhichthys ocellatus. The sequence continues at coordinate 4,478,752 of NW_022280037.1, read as the reverse complement.
TTCAGCGTCACTGCTTCCATTGCTGCATTTATGTAAGGGTTATGTATGTGTGTGTGTGTGTGTGTGTGTGTGTGTGTGCACGCCCAAATATGTGAGTGTGGCTTAGTTATTTCTAGTCCAGTAACAGTAGTGGTTTTATTATGCGATGCTTCCTCACTGTTCTCCTTTTCAGACTCGCTGCTGTCATTTGGTTGTGTGTGTGTGTGTGTGTGTGTGTGTGTGTGTGTGTGTGTGTGTGTGAGAGGTAGAGTGGGTTGTGAGAGAAACTGGGAAAGAGGGCAAAAAGCGAGGCGTCCGTCCTGTGCTATTAATGCAGGATGATTTCTGAAGCTGCTTGTTGTGGTGATTCATCCCAGGAAAGGTATAATGAGCGAGTGCAGCGACTGGAAGGGAAAATGCTGAGTTATGCATCTTACTGCAGGCTGCTGCTGCTGCCCTCCGAGCTGATCAGAGAGCAGCTCCACGTGAGCCGGCGTCACCACGTACTGCCACAACACTCACATTCTCCAGGGTTTCATTGAAACAGAATCGGGTCCTCTTCACGGTTACCTCAAGGCCACCATAGTTCTCCGACACGCTTGTGAAACTGCAGTAATGTTAGGCAGTATTATATGTTTATTAATCAAATCCAGTAATCAAATGTGAATTACTCAGTTTTACCTCCTCAGACCACTGAGAGTAATGCAGATTTTCTGCAAAGTAAATACAGATCTCTCTGACTCTCTCTTTTCATTGTCAGCTCTGCACTTATCATGTTTACACCACGAACCATTAAACCCATGCATCATACTTTAATGGTCCTTATTTCTGCATATGCTGTTTGATGATGTGCATCAGCATCATGTGTCCTTTGGCTTGATGGGGGTGAAACAGGCAGTTTCAGATGACCCCCACCACACTGTGAAAACATTTACAGCTAAGCTAGGTTTAGCTGCAGTTTATCCCTATTTTAACATTGTATTGTACGTTCTGTGGTTCTGATTCAGCTCACTAGTTTTACTTCCCCCGTACACATTTACACAATTTTTCTATTTAGGCCTTGGCCGTACATTGCCAAAGACGTACCTGAGCTTCTGCAGCGTTACCAGCTACAAATTTGTGATGCATGTACCTGTACCCTACTTCATACAAGCCCTGTCGGGGGGAAAATAAGATTTTGTTGTATTTTACTGACCTTCCAGGGTCTGTTGCATGTTTCTTACCATTTTCTAAACCCCATTAAGCCCCCTAATCTTTTAGTGTACTACATTGCTCTTTGTTTGTTTCCCACACCTCAGCTCGCTGTGGCAAAGAGGCTTAATCTAAGTTTGCTTCAGCCAGATGGACCACCAGGTTGAGGATGAATTCTGATAAAGCCACAAGGAAACCGCCAATGTTACCCTAGATGAAATAAATCCGTTGTTGCTTGAATATAAAAGTTATCATGACATCTACTCCTGCAGTGCACTTCATTTTGAGCTGGAACGTTGCGTCCTTTTATGTAGACTGAAGTGTTGCTGTGTGTTTCCCCACTCTATAGTTAGACAGGGATTAGAGGTTATAGCTCATGCACCTTTTACAATTCTGTCACTTTAGATTCTATTAGAAGCTGAATTTTACACGCTATAGAAGGGCGGATTCGGAAAGCACTCCTGTTTCCTATATAGGCTAACATGTAATTTTCATCCAGTGGAAAAGATTCCTTGGAGGTTGAAAGACAGCACTCCACAATCCTCGGAGCGGAGAGAGGTGACTGGTCTGCTCTGGTCACATGTTCGTCTCTCTCTCTCTCTCTTACATTCCCTTACTCTATTGCAACACTCCTCATCTCTCTCGCTCACTCCTTCCCTCCCACTCTCTCTGTGTCTCAGTCTTATGTCTGCTCTGTTGGCGTAGTGGGTTTTTATGGAGCGTTTTCAGAGGATGTGAAGAAGGGGAACGGTTGAGTTTGCTTCAGCGTCGGACAGCATGTGAACCGCTCTCTCCTCTCAGGCTGACTCTTCCCCCTCTCCTCCATAATCTTCCCATTTATACCTCCTTTCATCCTTTTGCCTGAAGACTGGGCTGTCTTCCTCGGCAACATGTATTCCCTGGACGATTTTGGGTAAGGCAACGTGACTTTGGGGTGTGTTGCTTCTTCTCTCTCTAGTGCTTCTGTTTAAAGCCCGTCTCATCTTTCAAACCAGAGAATCAGTTTTCTTCTTCAAATGGCATTTGTAGGATTGTTTGCGAGAAAACCTGTATTCCTTTCTGTCGCATTCTGAACATCGTTCCAGCTCTGTTTTATATAACAACTCAACTCGCTTAAGTTGGAGAGAAAGCGAGGAAAATGGGAGAGGAAAAACTCTACTCGTCTGTCTCCTTCTTTCCACCCCTCTGTCTGTGTTTTCTCTGGAGCCAGCTGTTTGCAGAGACGCCTGATTGGTTACCATTTAGCAATCTTTCATTGGTTCCGTCTTTTCCTGGGAAGAAGGAACGAGTTTCTCTCTGTCTGTCGGTGTGTCCGCTCAGCTGCTCTCTGTGGTTCACAGGACGGATCCCATTTGACTCGCTGCATGTGTGAGAAAGAAAGACAGGAAGAACGGGATAGGGAGCGCTAATCTGTGAATGGCTGCTTGAGTGGGACTATCAAAAGCCAGATGATACGAGGATAGAAAGGTCCCTGTATAATATGGCCTTGGCAGATTACAGCGGGATGTGGTGATTTGTTGGAGCTCAAATACAGTTGTGAAGCCGAGTGGGACATAGGAGATAACGTCAGAGGTTTACGCTTGACCGCTTGCACTCTAGTAATCTACTGTAAAGTACAGTACAGAGAGGGAAAACCTCTCTCTCACAGTATGTTCATCATTCACGAGGCACTGCTCATACTGGCACATTACAAAGCATGACCTTAAAGTTGCCACTTGCAGGTTTCTGAAAAACCAACTCAACTCTTCATCTAAACCAACACATCATCATGATTTCTTCCCATTTAGTTGTCAGTTATTGCTGTTCAGGTCCATCTCATCCTCCGGGCATTTCTGCTGACATATCCAGCAAAACGCATCAGTATATCTGCAGGAGATTCTACACTGACATGGAAATCACAGAAACGTATGGAATATGTGGAAAGTCTTGTATTCCTTCTGTCATTTCGTGCTGCTGGTGTATCCCTCTGTGCATCCTGTGAAGCTGTGTTTCCCTTTAAGGATCAGGATTAGCGACGGGACTGGAGAGCGCTGAGGAAGGTGGAGTGAGAAGCAGAGTTGGGGGAGGGGTGTGCGAAGAAGTGGGGGTTGCTATCCATATTGTACTGTATGTTCACGAGAATTAGCCTAAGGGACGATTGGTATCAACAGAGATATGTAATGAATAAGTGATGTCGTTAAAGGGGTCAACATGCTGTTTTCCCTCTGGGAGGCTTTACTGCTGCTGACTGTGGATATGATACCGCCAAATGATCTCCTTATAGTAAGACAATGAGTCCTAGTCAACCATTTGTCAAAGACTCCTTAAGTCTCATTCAATATATGGATACTGTATATTGATATAAAAACCAATATGGGGACGAGATGCATTGACTGTACTGGGTCTCTGTAATGAACAATAAATGCCTCTTCTTGATGAGTTATCATATCCACATTACTGATATATATTTTTTTATCCTTTTACCCTTTCATTTTTGATTAACTGTTTTAGGAACGCAATCGTGAAAACACCTTTCTTCACGACATTTCTGTTCTCAGAGCCGAACAATTTGAGCTGATAAAAGTGTTTTTTTCACTCTTTCACCGTCACTTTATAGTAACGCAATATGCACCCACAGCATATTGTCAACATGATCAATATTGAGGATTTGAGGTGATGTAATCACACCATTCATTTAACAGTGAATACATAACACAATTGAAGGGCAATATAAAGAAAAGAGGCTATATGAGAAAATGTGTTTAGTCCCTAACACAAGGAAATACATTTTGGGGTACAACTTTGTCTTAAAACATGTCTGTGTTACTATGAAGCTTTCTTTGTTTTTTCCAAATAACTCTTTTGGGGGGGAGGAAATGTTTTCTGTAATGACTTGAATTTGATCACTGAGACATATTTCTGACATACAGCGCAGTTGCAGTCGTGTGTATGTTTATTTCATCAGCTTCCATTGGGATTGGGGTGCATTTCTCAACGTGTGGATTAGTTCCCAGGAACTGTCTGTGAAAACAAAAAAGGTCTTAGAGAGGTTTTGTCTTTTAAGACACTATCTGGACAAAGTTGAGACCAAATATTCCCGTTTGATGCTCAGTGTGATCACTTGCCCCGCAGCAGTTTAGCATTGCATGTTATCATTTATTATATGTTAGTGAGCAGACAGTGTCCACTCCTCAGGGCACGACAGAGACTCTGTCACAGATCGAGCTTGTTAACATTTGCCCGGCCTGCGACACAGAAATGTCCAGCTGGGCACTCAGAGCCACAGGCTAGCCAACAGTAATGCTGCTTGCCACAGGCGTTATGGTGAGCCCCGAAAAAACTAAATCCCTGTTGACTGACTCTCCTGTTCGACCAATCACTGTTGTCTGTGACCCTCATTTAACCAATCACAAGTGGCATCTTGCGCTGCAGCGTGCCTTGTCACGCCCCGTGGTGGTTTGTGTTGTTTGCTGTCACCGCGGCATATAAGGGCAGCTGTTGGAGTGGAGGCCAGTGAACCAGAGAGGTCAAAGTTCAAAGAGTAATGTTGTGTCATCCTCACACTGGAGTACTGTCAGTCCTGGGACTCTGTGTGTGTTGCTTTTAATGGGTGTATTTATTGCATATTTTGATCATATTCATTGTATCTGATCATGTTTTGATCATTGCCCGAGGAAGACTTGTTGGTTGAAACATCACTACTAGTTTTAAGAGACAACTCTGATTCCAGTACTCCATGTGCTGTTTTGATCACAGCCCATCCGACAGTGAATGTTTAGCTAATATCTATATCAATAAAACAGTTTACAGAAACACCAGCTGCTCTGTTAGACTGTACTGAGAAGCACTGGTGCTTTGTGCTCAATGATAACATCAGCATGCCAACATGCTCACAATGACAATGCTAATATGCTGATGTTGACCTGATATGGTTAGGGGGGTTACGGTTTTTTAACCTCATGGTGGCGCTAGAGGAACAGTCAGGGTACATCAATACATAGATGCATGTCATGGCATAATTGCATCCATCCAATAGATATTTCACTCCGGACTAAAGTGGTGGACTGACCGAAGAGCCACAGCACTCAAAACAAACTGCAGCGTCCACTTCTATTTCTCATTATTCTGGTCTATAGTCTGGACAAAGTCCCTCCAGCCAACGATAAATCTGATGACTTCCAAAATCTCGTGCATCAAATTTTGATTGAGCGTTGGAGTAAGTCAATTACTCAGTGGATGTTAATGGACATTTAGGACGAACACCTCTTCCAGTTAATCTGTGTTGTACAAATGCACCCACTACATGTGTCCTCTGAGGTAAAGGGCATCCCAATCGATAGGAGCTGGCCACAGTATGGACCGCTGGTTGGTCATACAGGCTGTGCTTAATACTTGGCAGCTAAGGCAACAGCAGGCTCTAGTTGAGAGGAGGGGGGGGCAGTAGCAAACCCCAACAACACCCCTCCACACACTCACTAAACATTAGTGTGTGTGTGTGTGTGGGTGTGTGTGTGTGTGGAGGGGGGTAAAAGCTGGTTGAGACGGATATGAGGTAATCTCCCTTGGGTTAACAGAATGACAATAGCACAGAGGTTCAATCACACACACACACGGTCATCTTTCAGACAGGCTGGTCAGTGACTTCATCTCTGCCAGTCTGTCCCTCAGTCCTCTCTTTGTTGCTGGATGGATCATCATAGCGAATGCAGCAGTACAAGAATTCAGATCTGAGGGATGTTTTTGATCTCAATTTTTTAAGTGGACTTTTTTGTTTTATTTGTGCAGCCGTCACTCCTGTTTGTAATTTGTGTGTCAGGCTCTCATCAGGAGGATTAAACTGCTTTTAATGAGTTCTAGTTTTTTAAGATAACGGAGCAGCACAAGAGGGAGTTCTTGTCATAGACAAACCGCTGCTGTTGTTGTTTTCCCGTTTACCAAAATGGACATACAGCGGCTCCAAGTGCTTCGTTACTGCCTCCCTCAGAGTGTCAGTGACTCAGGGTTGTTTTACAGCCACATCGCCGTCAGGTTTGTACCGACACGTGTGTGCGTGTGTGTGGTCATTTCTACTTGCAGTATATGTCAGGGATGAGTGATGGAAGTTAAATGTCAAAGGCAGCAAGTAAACACAAAGAAGAGAGAGATGGAAACATTTTGTGGTGAATGAAATGGAGAGAGTTGTGATTCAGAATACATACACTTGTCTGGTATTTTGGGTAACGAGGTTCGATCATTGTGTGCAAAGAAAGTGTCCTGATATTCCAGCAACACAGAAGGGCAAATCTTTCCCTGTTGTTTAATCACAGCCAAAATACTAATCTGTAATCTTAATCTGGCTGCAACAGACTGTCGTTTTAGGGAATTTAGGTTATTTGGGATTAGTTATTGTGTGCATGGATACATTTTATTTGGCACAAAACTGCAAACAAATCAGCTCTTTGTTAGTGTGTATAAGAGTTAAGTGTCAGAAGTTGTGACTCTGATCAGGTTTGATGATCCTCTTTTTTTCTTTTGTTTATTTATCTCCCACCCGATCGCATCTTTTCAGTCAAAGCCAGAGACGCAGCCCACTTTGTGAACAGCGAGCAGCTTCTCTATTCTAAACACTCGGGAGCCTCAGAGCATCTCTGAATAGCAGTGCTCTAAGCACTCCATACATGTTTAATTCACACAAGTATTGAAGACAGCATGGCTTCTGGCTAAAATGGCAGTCTTTCGGGCCAGTGCCCTTCTCTTTCTCTGCTGGCAGGATTGATGATACGACGGAGAGATGGAGAGAGAGGAAGGGAGGTTTGGTCGCTGCTGCTGTCCCAAATGAGAAGTGTGGGATCAAACAGCTCTGTTGGCTGTCTTGTTATCATGAGGGAGAGGATGGGGGGGTTGAAAATGAAAATGAAGGGCAATGAGGTTTTATGTACATTATGTGCAGCTGCTGCTTAAAACTGACCTGAACTTGTGGGACACCAGAACCTGCCTTAAAGCTGATGGTAGCAGCACCGTGACTTCAGCCTGCTTCACTGATAGCTGCGCTGGTCAGATACAATAACAAACAAACAAAAATCACATTGACTCAACATTGAATACTTTGTAGATTTCAGAAAGAAACATTGTTGATTTTATATGGATGCACAATCTGGATTAGATTGGATATAGATTTATATCATGCATCCCTACAACTTTATTTATACAGCCCAGAATCACAGATTTTAAGAGGATATATCCATTGAATTTCACTGATATACCTTTAGATGTTTTCACAAGAAGTGTGTTTCGCAGATTTTTCACATATGTAATTCACTGGATTAGACAAAAACATTCCTGTCTTGTCATTTTATCTATAAACCTCTTTTCAATTGATATTTAAGAAGAAACTGCACACTCCGTGATACAGGTTGTTATCTTTATCCCCTAATCCACAGTGGCAGTAATAGAAATATGGATATACAGAATGACACTATTACGTAAATGCACTCTACGTATAGTATTACAGTCACTAAATATTCAGTGTAATGAGTTAACATGCATGTATGTGGCTGACCATTCTTTCACGTTTTGTTCAGTACGCCTGTAATCAGTCACTAACTGTATTTTCGAACATATTGTAACACATTTCAATCACACAGTCAAGAAAATGCAGAATATAGGTCACGTATTTTCTACCGCTGTGTTGTGTGTGAATTAAATGTGGCAGCACTGCAAACGGATACATCCTGGCATAAGATTGAGCTTTTTGCACACAACTGGGACATTTAGCGAAGAACATAAGCACATTAATGCTGTTTGCATTATTGCCATTACTCTGCTGTCTCTCTTTCTGTCTCTCTGTCTATCGCTCTCTCTCTTTGTCTCTCTCTCTCTCTTTGTCTCTCTCTCTCTCTCTTTGTCTCTCTCTTTCTTTCTCTCGCCCCCATTTTGGGGCTTAGTTGTAGCTCTTTCTGCAGTATTACACAGTAGCTGTGTATCATTGGGTCAGGGGTTAGATAAACACACTATGGCTCAGTACAGTTATCACAATCTGGACATGATGGATCAAGGATGTTGCAGCTTGGATGATGTTGCATAGATTATGAGAATCTGAACTGCTGTGCCAGTATATAATACTCTTGTTATTAGTGGAACTGTGATGCATTAGTGGAGGAGATGGAGAAAGGAAAGCTTAATTTTAAAGTCTCTGAATCCTCACTATTGTGGTCTTAGTCATGATAACTATGAAAGGACATTCCATCAATGTTCAGTATTAATACCCCACATAGAAAATCTCATACATATCCATACTTACAGTAGAAATACAATGTAGAACCTGGCTTTGTATGAAAGAAAAATAGGTCTTTGTTGCAGTGTTTTGAGTGTAGTCAAGCTGAAAACCTGCAGTGTGAAATGATGATGCTGTATTCAACATGCAAGAAGGGATTTTGTTTTTCATGGGGACTTTACTATAGTTGTTGCATTGCCTTGAAAAAGGTAGTATAAATAATTTGCCTTTATTTTTGCTTATTTGCTTTGTTGCTGAGAGTTAAATGAGAATTGCAACATTCTCACAATGACAACGGTAACATGCCGACGATTAACAGGTATAATGGTTTCCAGATTGCATAGTTCATGGACCTAAAGGGGTGGATCGACCAACAAAAAACTAAAATAACAAAAGACAATTTAACTGAACAGGACTTAATATTAAAAACCCTAAATGACTGTGAGTGTCTCGTCTTTAGTTTTAATTACAGTGTTCCATATACTTCAGCTCAGCAGCAAGTGTTGCATCCAAAGCAGCAATTAAACTGCAATTCGTGAAGTCTGGCCTCTATCACGGTTCTCGCTGTTACTTCTAAACAAGCTAACTGCGCTTAGTTTGCTCACTTACAAATGAACCAGCTTCACACTGTTTCTCAGCAATAAAGTTGGCTTGTGCTGTTTTTAGTTCCCGCAGGCTTCGTTCCCTCCGTGTGCCTGTTAACAGTACTTTCCCCATGGAGCAGATTAGAGGTCTTGTGCGAGAGTTAAGTCCTGGTTAATTTAGATTTAAGACTGCAATGAGGTAAAGATCTGCCAGCCAGGCTCTGTCTCTAATCCAAGTAGTCAGACAGACCTCTTCCCTCCTTCAGCTGGACCCCAGCACCCACCCAAACTCACCCAAACACACACAGGCAGCCATACTGTAAACGTATACACCCCCATCCATACTATACACAGGCGGCGGCTTTGCTGTGCCCTAAAATGCCCAGGAGGCTATAATCCTCATGGTGAGAGAATGATAACAGACAACTAACCAAATCCATACACAGTAATCAATCAAGTTGTGGGGAAGCTTGTATTGCTATCTTTATGAGGACCAATTCAAATGTTAAACCATTGTTGTAAGGACATTTGGGTATTGTGAGGACATTTGGGCTGGTCAGAAGACTATTTCATGTTTAAGACACACTTGCATAGTATGTACATTTAGACTGGAGAGTGTTCTCAAAACGAACTCACCGTTGTTTACTTACCAAAAAATTACAATTGCAAAATTTCACCGCTTCTTTTTAATGGCAAGTTGCATCCAGACAGAGCATCATCTGCCGGCTTGTTTGCTCACTTGACAGTTTAATTTGACCCGAATAAAAATGAGTTGTTTTTATTTTCATGTGCTGCTGTTAGCTAGCTGGCTGCTAGCCGCCAAGATGTTGACCATTAATGGTGTCCAGTGTCCCACACTTCCAACTTTTTGACCGTTATGAGTACACCATCCGTCCGGGTACTCGCAGTGCACTGCATTTTTTTCATACTTGTCAGTGGGAACGCACTTATGCTAAAATCCCAAGTTAAAGTACGAAAAAATGCAAATTGACAAGTATGAAAGACAAACATGTGTTTGTGTCTGTTTCTGTTGCCCATAAGGCCCTTCACTAAAAATATCAGTGACTGTTATTTTGGGTGTACGTACAGTATGGGTACCATCATATGTGGGTGTATAATTATGTATTTCTGTTCCTGTAAAATAAAAGAGTGGCAGGACATTATAGAGGCCTCACGCTCAGTAAGAAGAGGCTCTGAGTTGAAGCTGTTTGTGCTTTACATTTAACGGTAGACTGAAAGGTTATTGAACCTGTTATCATCTCCTCTTGGGTCCAGGATAAACCCGAACAGGATGGATAACTTGGAACATGCTTTTAATACAGTTTGGAGTCTCTCCAACACAGACAGACAGATTTTAGACATGGCAGCATATTGCTGTGCTGAGATTAACACCATCTACCTGAGGATGACATTGTTTGTTTAGCAAACCTCAGATTGAGTTATAAACCCTCCCTGACACTGACTGCATGTCTCTATTATCTGCAGTAGTAACCAGGGATGCATAAACCTGTGTAATTATCACTCCTGCTGCACAGGAAGCGTCTCCGGATGCTTTCGTATCTCTCAGCTTGCTTTAATTGTACGAGAGGTTATGATTTTTTTTAAGCGACTTAATTAACATGAAATGAATTGATTAATTGGTTATGTGAGGTTGTCACCAGCTGTGCAGATTGACTGCTGCACCTCTAAGTTGCAGTAAATAATCAGAATAAATGATTTGCTGTGTATGTACATCTGATGGGACAATTAGATTTCTTTTTTGCATCGATCAAACTATCAATTCTCCTCTCATTATTTTAGCCATCAATGTTTTCCCCTATTAGCTAGTTGAGTTGAGACATGAAAGAGGAGGAATAAGGCTGGTTACATGGTGTGTGCCAGGACTCCCTGGTTCCCCTGATATTGAACATGATTTATATGCAGATGGTGCCTCTAAAGGAATATTCTTTAAAGCAAAAAGGTTTGGTTTTGGGAGGATTTTAAAATGTTCCTACTCTGATTCAATGCCAAAGGAACTCAGGAAAGCTTCTTTTCTGTTTCCCGAAAATGATTGGCCTGGTTTAGCTGGATGTCTATTGTATTTAATATCAGCTGTGTTAGGAACATGCAGCTTCTCCAGCACTGTGAGTTTATTTACTGTGAACTCATCAAAGCATTACTTATTGAAAATTAGTAATTGCAAGTAATACAAAACCCAACAATAACTGTTTTGTTGTTTTGTTCTCTGCCGTTCTCTGCGCTGTGGCTACAGACACAAACAGGAAGCGGTTATATATTTATTAATGGAGAAAATGATCAACTAACTAGACAGAAATGGCGAGGCATCCTTGTGGCCCACGGGTTTAAGTTACAGACCATAGTCCCCAGGTTGAGTCCACTCAGGACCTTTGTTTTACGTCTTTTTCCATCTCTGTCGTTTCCTCTCATCTCTCTACTGTCGCAGAAAGCGATAAAATGCCCCCCAAAATACCATTTATAAAGATAAAGAAATGCAATGTGCGGTTTATTAGATCATTCTTTCATCTTTGGAAAAGTAGTTGATCCGTTTGAATGGAGCTGCTGCATGACTAGTCAAGTAAAATTCAAGGACTTACAACTGCACCACTTCTGTATCGACGGTTCAACACTCCTCTACAGCTTTGGAAGCCTTAGTTTTCGTCACGGCCCAACCAATCGAAAACGCTGTCATGAGCCGGCCCGTGCAAGGCCGTGTTGAATGACTCAGCATTTGTTCGGGTCTGTTCGGGTGCCTTCCACTGTGAACCAGCAGGGTGACACAATTACCCCAGCGACAAAAGCTAATTGCCATGATAACAGAAGCTCTGCCCCCGGGTGCTACCCAAAGAGAACGCCACATATGCCAAGGAAACACTTCACCGGCCTAAATACATTCAATGAGCTAATCATGAAGCCGACGAATCTCACAGAGACTTGAAACTACTGTTCCTATGCACACTCAACCCATCATGTATACAGGCATCATTTCTTCCAGCATGTGTGATGTCTTTAAATGGACTGAAAGCACACAGCCGTGACACTTTGCGTGTGTGTGTGTGTGTGTGTGTTTGTTTGAATAGGATTTGTGTGGAGGAGGGTGAGGTGAGGGAGGGGCACATATGTCTAACCATGTGTGCAGGGAAGAGCTTAATTCAAAAGCCTGGGAATGTGGCCTCCTTTTCACCACTCGTCTATGAGGCTTATTTGACATGAGGAAGCTCTCAGTGTGGCAGCAGCCTTCATATCCTCCCTGCTCTTGTTTTTCTCTCCCCTCTTCTCATCTCTTTCTCTCTCTGAACTCCTCTTCTTTTTTCTTCTCGTGCTGCCTTTTGAGGAGAATATTATTCAGCCTCCACTGAGAAAATCTGCTTAGTCCGGCAAAAAACAGGTGAAATGCTCAGACAGGAGCTGTGGGCTATATCAAGTTAAGATGACGCTTTCTAAGAACCAGACTAGTACATCAAATTCAGAATACATGTGTTTGTCTGCAACAATACGGATATATTGTCTGTTAATAGCAAAGAAACATACTTTTAAACATGTGTGCTTTTATTAGCCTGTTAGTGTGCTATGAGGAACATACAGTGTGTCTCTTTTTATATTTATGAGCTGGTAGTGGGGAAGTGCTTATGCATTTTTAAAGATGTAGTCTATAGAATTCACAAGAGGGAAAATACCAGCAGGCTTCAATCCTCCGAGGATTGGAGCGGCCAATGATCAGCTGTAGTTTATTCCAGCTCTCAACTTCTCAGAGTGGCTGTAATCAATATGTTTACATTAACATAGAGGTCACATGTAGTGATGAACCCACGGAGAAATACAACCGGACTCTGCAGTTCCCCCTCAGCTCTACGAAGCATTTTTGTGTTTTAGTTTAGGTTGCACAGTTACATTAATGTTAATGGTATTGTGGATGCTCACTTACTGGGTCGCTTAATGTTTTCCCTTCATGTGTGTTTCCTGCTGTGACAAGTCAAAATGTCTGCTGTGAAAAGGGTCTATTGCAGGCCGAAATCAATATTTACAGAACAAGTATGAAGTTCTGTATCATTCTCATCATTAGAAACATTCATTTTGGTTTATCACTAAATAAATGTGTCTTCTTTGTAGTTCACATATTCAAAACTCATGTTTTCTTGTCCTTTAATTTGACCTTTAGTTCTTCCTGTTATGAACATTACTACTCTGAACATCAGTTTGGTTCATCGTGTTATTTTAATGTCACTGATTGTGATTTTCAGCAATAGCTGACCTTTTTCAGATGATGCCGTATCACCCGCTATCCTTTCGTCACAAACACATAGTAGTCACATGGTTTTCTTTGCCTCTCCTCTGTGTCATCTGTCTACTCAGTCACCCTTTTTTTTTTTACAACTGAAAATCCAACAAGTATAAAGCGTTGGGCCTCAATCTGGATTTCATTTTTATTTTTTGTAGTCGGTAGGAGCAGCTGTGATGTTGAGCAGCTATCATGTGCCCTATTGTGCCTTGTCTCCTCTTTGTCATGTGACCTATGAGAGTCCACCGCCCTCAGTAACTACACACAGAAGCATTTAGCACACCGTCAGATGTGGTGCGAAATTAGCTTAGCTCTGTGAAAATGTAGCTTAGCGCTTCAGTTCAAGAGAAACGGTCTCAGTTAGATCTACGTCGCATGATGTGGTAATTGAGCAACGCACTCTATATGTAAAGGAGGAATAGCAGAGCTCGCTTTATTTCTGACTGCTTGAAGAGAACTAAAACAGTCAGCTTGAAGCTGGAGGCACTCCATCCCTCTGGCCCAAACTGCTCCAGAAATAGGGCCTGTTTTTGTAAGAAGATCCATCTCAGAGATGCAGCCACCTCCCTCTTCCCTCCCTGTCTTTTCCCAGAGAGCCTCTGGTGGTCTGTCGGGTCTCTGACGTGTTAGTTGTGTGATTAGAGAGTCTGTTAAACTTATTTCGAGATTTAGGAAACATGATGTCTGTAGTTATTCCTCATGGTTTTGCATTCAGATTGGGAGGTTCTCCTCAAATGTCGAGGCAGTGAACTTTTCAGATTTCCATATCCTGAAGCCTCAGTAATGAAATTGATTATTATTTCCACAGGAAAGAACAGTTTTTTTATTTACATTGATATATAAGGAGTAAGATGACATTAGCATTAGGTTACGTCTGTGTCGGCGCTGTCAAAATAGGATTTTTGTGATTTGTTGTGATCAGATTATATATCTGAATGTATTTGAGGAGCTTTGCGTTCACATCTGCTTGTGTAAAAGACAAATGTGTTTCCTGTTTGATTTTGGAGTTCCTGCTTGTCCCTGGGTGGAGGATATTTATTGTGTAACCACATCTACATCTAGACCCACTTTTGTATACTGCCTTGCAACATTTGACAGTCTACAAAATGTCTCTCTGCTCGAATCATTGTCATGAATAGATTGTGTTGTGATAGCTTTGTGGTATTGCTGCTGGTTAACTCGACAGCAGTTGTGCGGTGCGGCATGATGGGTATTTGACAGATGCAGGGTGGTTGTAATCATGGGAGTAGTTGCTGAAATGCATCTGTCAAGTGAGCTTTAAAGGCTTCTCCCTGAGGAACGACATGACGTCGCTGTCCATTTTATTCTCAGACTTTCTGAAATTGTTGCACGGAAATAAACTTATTTATGTCATGTGTCAAACAGGTTATTTAACTCGGATATTGTCATCATGGAAAGATTTTTAGATAAAATAAAAAATGGAACTAATACCATATTGATTCCTCTGTTAAAAGAATGTTGAGAGCACGTAACATCTTTTATTCTGAATTCCTTCCTTGTACTGTAGATTTTATGAAAATTCATCCAAAATGCACTTTTATTATTATTATTTCCAATGGATAAACAAACATCAGGTATGCAGGGTTTGAATGAAGCCAATAGAGGCAACACTAGCTCATCACTGAGTTATTTGAGGCCGTTCGGACGGCCGTAAAAGAACTGAAGAGCAGATGATGGCAGGTCAAGTGAGAGGAAGCCGGCTGGGACTGAACCATGTGTTGGATCGGTCGGAGGGGGTCTCTCAGGTGTCAGTTGTCTTCCTCCTGCAGATCGGCGCCTCAAAGGAAAGGCGGGGAGGTCACATGTTGGCTTTTGAATGTTACTGCCGTCCTTGGGGCCTTGGAAACAAATCCCAGCCCCTGATAATCGCTGTGAAAGACAACCTCATGTATCCGCTTCCTCATTTCTATAATTTCTGCCATTTTTATTGTTAATGTAATTGTACTAAATTGCTCGGGGTATAACATTACACCATTTAAGCTCATTCACTTCTGGCTTCATGTTCAATAGTCAAGGTAATAGAATAATTAATCACACTTTTGGTTCTTGTCAGCAATTCTGTCTTTTTTCATAGGCTCATAATACAGTGTTGTGCTGCTGGGAAACCTCTCTAACAGGGTCATGTCCAGTGTGTCATTCCCAATGCTCAAATATTATTGTTTAGTCAAATTCAATGTAATAATGGTTTGTGAGCGCAGGGCACAGTTTTCAACACTCCATACTTTTTCCTTTTTGAAAATGTACTGAAGAACAAGAAAACTGTATCAGGTTATTTGAAATTTTTAATTTTAAAGCTGCAACAATTTGTTAGTTCATCAATTTGTCAATCAATGAGACCAAAACTAGTACATTTGCTGTATTAACATTAGATATATGATAGTGATTAATCTTTAGGTTTTTCAAGTGTTGGTCGAGAAATTCGAAGACATCACTTTGGGCTCTGGAATGTCGTGACGGGTGTTTTTCACTACTTTATGGCATTTCATAGATTAAACTGTGAATTGGTTGATCGAGACAATAATTGGCAGATAATGAAAGTTATATCAACTTATGTCAACTATTGCTCTGGAATAGCTTGACAGTCGTTGAACACATCAACAACGCTCTTGAGTTTGCTTGTCTTGGCCCTCACACCATCACACTGCTAATGTGAGACTGACCGCCGGAGAGCCGAGCCCCGAGGTGTTGAAAGTGAAAATTAGAGAAGCGTTTAGTCACTTCACAGGATCTGCGAGTTAACCTCACCTCTGCCGGTCCTCATCTCCTCTCCACCTGCCGATATGTGTTCTCACCTTCAGGCGCATACGGTGCTAAGGTCATAGCAGGAGTCACACATGACACTCATGGCTCATTATTTTATCAACTCAAGCTGTGTCTCTTGAATGTGGTCATTTTTGTGATGTGATTTGTGATTTTCCTCCGCCACATAACTCGATGGCCACATCACATGTCTTTTTAGTGAATGAATTCCCTTTCAGCTCTGTGGTTGTGAACATGATTATTTTATGTGTCCTTGTGAGTGTTTGTGCGACTTTTCATTTGCATTTTAGCAAATGAGTCTCCAGCTGGCGATACGTTTCCTGATCAAACACTGGGGTTTTTAACACACTGTATTATTACACGATGCATCACGCACACCCGTCTGCAGTGAGGCCTCTAAAGATTACTTCATATGCTGTAATGGTGCCGCCACACCACAGTAAAGGCCAGGAGGAGAAGGGAGATTTTCCAGAGTTCGGTTTACGTTTGAGGTCGTCTTTATAGCTTTTAAAAATGGCAACCCACCCTCTCCTCGTCACACACACTACTCTCAGACAGTGGCAGTGTGTTATTCCTAATGTGGTAACTGCAGAAAGGTGTGGCTCCTCAGTGACCCCTCGGCTAACCAGATGATCATACAGTAACTCTTGATTCATTGGTTTCACTTCACTGACCACCATCACACTATTCTGGTCAACAGTAACAGTCAGAGTGCAGTGAAGCATCTCTATAATCTAATAGTCTCTACTATTGGGAACTGAATCCTGCCCACTCAGATATTTTCTGACCTATTAGCTTTCATTGCTCAACTTAGTTTCTCACAAAAGCCTCTTTAGTGATTCGCTGAATATCTTTAACCAAGACACTTAGTACATCTACAGTGTTTTCTTTTTTACTGAAATACATGGATTGTGTTGTTGTTGAGCACTAAGAAAATGATTTCCCTTTGTTCAATAGCAAGGTGCTTAAATTATCTTAGAAATTAATCAGAGAATCACAATAAAATGTTGAGCTTTTATCGATAGAATGACAAAAGAACCGACTATGAGAAAATAAATGAAATTGATCTCTATGAGTCTGTAAAGTTACAGTATTTAACGGGACTCTTCTTATGTCCTCTCTCTCTTTTCCACCAGTGAACAGAGTATCTGCCAGGCGCGGGCCTCTGTGATGGTCTACGACGATGCCAGTAAGAAGTGGGTGCCCATCAAGCCTGGGCAGCAGGGCTTCAGCCGCATCAACATCTACCACAACACTGCCAACAACACCTTCAGAGTGGTGGGCGTCAAACTGCAGGACCAGCAGGTGAGACACGCAAGAAATAATCAGCATCACAATCACTGGCGATGAGAGGACATTTCTGATGCGCTGACTTCAGAGCTACTTTAAATTTAGATTTAATTACATGGTCTTTGACTGATGTCAGGCGTCCATATTTGGTATTTTCAGGCACTTACATATTAGTAAGTGCAGAGTCGAGATAGTTTCCCAGTCGTAATACCTGGACGTTGGAAACTCGTAATTACGATAACTCTGATATGACAATAATGCGGCATTACTTATAGCAAATGAATGACAGTTTTCACAGATTTTCCATTTGAAATGATGTAACAGTTGTTTCCTTATGTTTTGAGGTTGTATCACAATAAAAAATAGTTTCTTCCTTTTTTTCAATGGATTTGAACATGCGTATATGTTTGTTGAATATGCTACATGATGATCTCAGATTGAACTTAATGCTTGACTCTTTATAATTGAAACAGTTGAAAAGAAATTCAAAGTCCACATTTGGTCATTTAACGACACAAATTAGAAAATTATACTTTGTGACAAATTGACCCCAAACAACTGTATTTAAGTAATGTAGCTCTGAATTTATCCTCACTGGACATTTGAGGATACATTTGAGTTACAGACCTTAGAGGTTAGAAAAGTATAAAGTGGAGCGAAGCAGTGGGACACTCGTATTAAATCTCCAAACAGCTGATCAGATGTGGGGCAGAATATTAGTAACAACCTCAACACCAACTCTTGAAGTGCATTGAGTGAAATACTTGATAAACAAAATGTGTTCCTTTATGAGTGACGAGTTGCACATCATCGAATCTACAAAACATTATAATTCACTGCTTAATTTTCCTTCCCCTGCTGAAGGTGGTGATCAACTACTCCATAGTGAAGGGACTGAAATACAATCAGGCCACCCCAACCTTCCATCAGTGGCGTGACGCCCGCCAGGTTTATGGGCTGAACTTTGCCAGTAAGGAGGAGGCCACCACCTTCTCCAACGCCATGCTGTTCGCCCTCAACGTCCTCAGCTCACCTGACAGTGGAGGTAAGTTATCTCACTTTAATGCACACTTAATCTATCCCGTTAGAAAGTTACTTTTTATTATGAGGTCCACATTTGTATTTGACTTGCTGGCAGGCTGTGAGGTTTTTCTGAGAATTTCTTTTAATTAAATGGCTCGTCTCAGTAGAGAAATAAGAGATTGAAGTTTTTGAATCACAAACTGGTGTTGCAAACCTGCTGATGGAACCGTTTGGTTCAAATTACGACTTGCTGACTTAAACCGTCATCTGTGAGCAGTTTAAATCTATTTTTGCTCTCAAAAGAATGTCAGGTAACCACAAGCAAATAATTCACATAGTCGTATGTTTTCAGTTTGTTTTGACTACGTAGATGCTCTTTAATGGATACTTTCTCATCAAACTCTACCCCGTTAAACAGGATGCACATGGTGTACAGACAGCATGTTGAGAAGACAGTATTGCAGCGATACATTCAAACAGCACAATAATCTAAAGTGTTGATTGTATGTCCACATTAATTTAATTCACTGCAATATTCAAACCTTATGAAGTGTAACTACTTAACTAAGCTGTACTACCCTCTGCTGGTTAATAACATGTACTGCATGCACTCTGCACACTAAACCAAAATCATAACAGTAATATCTGCTGGTAGGTTACTGACTGAGATTTGTCCTCATTTAAAGATACATTTAAATTTTCATTGTAATACATTAATTTTCAGTGCTTTTAAGATTAAAACATAACTCGCTATAGCACAGCAGCACAATTAGAGGCATGTTTTGAACTGCAATTGAGGCCAAACTCACACCTACTCTTGGTTTACTAAATAGCGTCTGACCAGCTCTAGTTACAAGCTACTTATAATCTGTGTGTGTGCATAAGACATTGAGAGAGGATATCTGTGAGCATTTAATTGCGGTGTCATCCCATCCTTGTGACTCTCCTAGTGGGGGCTAAAATATCCCAATGTGGAGCCTTCATGTCGTACCCCACCGTGCTCACATAACAGCCCTCTGTTTTTTGGGTGCATTTGGATGTGGGATCATGGGCCTCGTCATGCAGGGCAAACGTTTTTACTTAAGTACATTGTTTATGCTGTTTCTTGCTGCAAGAAGTGGCATAGTTACATAAAAAAGTATCGTGTAATTCTGAGTAGGCTGTGGAAAAATCATGCTGACTCCAGAGATTTCACCTGGTGTCCTCAGAAGGGTTTCTTCAGCCAACATCATCCTCAGTAAGTGTCCAGCTGTCGAGGAATTTGTCCACCAGCCATGCATGTTGCCTGTGCTTATAGACGTTGAGCATCAGTTATTTTGGGTGAATAGATAATCATGCATTGTGTTGCTTACAGTGGTAGAAAAGACATTTACTCAAGTGCAATTTGGTGGTACTTTACTTAACTTGAGTATTTCTATTTTATGCTACTGTTGTACTTTTACTCCGCAACATTTCAGCTGAAAATATTGTACTTTTTACGCCTCTACTTCTTTCTGACAGCTGTACTACTTTTCAGATGGAATTTTTACAAAAACAGACATTTCATAAGCTTAAGAAATACAACACATTGTAGAATTATAAACCAATGGTTCTCAACCTTTGTTGCTTTGGAACTTTGTGTAGCAGAACTTTTTAACCAGTCAAACGGGGTATTTCCACACGAGACATGCACAGAGCATTCAGATTCAGAGTACAGAGTACGAATCAGAATAAAGGTCTGATAACACTTTGGAACATGTCATTTGTAAGTGAAGGTGAAGTGTATGTTTCTGTTTCATTCATGCTGCTTCTGGGGAGCTTGATGTTAGTAATCCATCTTTTTTCTATTGTGTGGCCTTGTGAGTATTTAAGGAAAGATTGGGGGACTACAAGAGGGAGAAATAATTGATTTTCCTTTGATCACATATTACAACAGCTACACACTTGTGTGCCGATAAAATGCTTACAAGTCTGATCAGGCCCGCTCTTCCCTTGGGCTTCCTGTACTTCCTTCACCATGGAAACAGCTAGCGGCGTATACCATGCACCACGTCAGCAGTAGAAACACACTTATGCATGGATACACATGCAGGACCGCACAACAGGGGGTGATAATTGTCTTCCTCTCATCTACCTCATTAATGTGTGCAGAAAGCTTAATTGTGTTTTAAGAGTGAATCCCTGAAGTCTCGCCTAAAAACAATACCTAAAGCAGTGTCATTGTGTTAGAAGGCCTATATTTACAAAGTCTGCAAGGTGTCACTGAATATTTGTATCAACTCCTGTTTAGCATCGCATTTATTGTGATCTGAAAGCTTATTCAAGATCCGGATTGCTCTTCTTAAAGAGCTTCATAAAGACGTATCAGAGTAAACGGTTATTATTTTAATGTCCTGTTCAGAATATTTGCTCAATTTAATGTACAGCTTTGCCAGCAGAGCACATAGTTACCAGGAACTGACAAGCAGAATTCAGGAGAGGAGAGGAGCAAAAGAAACAACACGTCTTCCAGGTGTCACTTCTTTTTTCCTTGCATCTCGTTATAGTGCTAAAACAAAACAATCCACTAACCAGGTCAGCTGTGGCAGAATAAATTAAAGTATGTCATTATCAGCAAGTGATAACTGCAGTTAGCATATTTAGTCTGTTACTGCCTGAGGACAAAAACACCATGCACACGTCAAGGGTTTGGAGCCAAGTCAGTTTTATTTTTATTAAATAAAGTTAAGTTTATCTCAGTGGACAGGAAAAATGTCTCCAAAAAACTGTCCCTTTTTAGTGTGTGGATATATATTACATTTGTATTTTATTGTTATTAGCTTGTCAGTTTCCTGTAAACTACGTTTAATAAACCAACCTGCATGAAAGTTGCCATCAAATAAAGTGTGTGTTAAAGAGTTAGTCTGTGGCAAAATGGATCATATTTTAGCCCAAACCCTTCATAATACATGAATGGAAATCTGTTGTAGAGTTCTGTCTGACAGTCACATTTGCTGCAAAATTACAATGAATCCAAAAACACAAAAGAGTCATATGAAAAGCGAGTATTATATTTGGTACAATAAGGGTCAAACAACTCACTTTCCACTCCTCGCTGTGGTCCATATAGTGTTTTTCAAACTACAGTTTGAAGCCACAGCCATGCCCCTGCAGCCCCGCCCACCTGTGCTCCAGACACAGCGAACGGAAATATCACCCATGGGTGTCCTTGATGTCACATCAGGCGTTGAAGTTTAATGACTGGTATCCTGGTGAAATATGATAAGTGCTCTGCCTGTTGCTCCCCGTTAATAGCCGTCCCAGAATGAGGCTCTAACTTCGTCACTCGGCGGCGGGGGGGCTGAAGGCTGTCTGTAGTTGGTCAACAAGCAAACTGCTAAACTGGGATGCTAATGCGGCTGATAATTTGGCAACTTCTTTAAACAATGTTGACATAGTGACTTAAATGCTAATAAATGTATCTTTTGTTGACAGAACTTTATCGCTACCCAATCCCATGTATTTTTGTTGCCTTAGAGCAGAGGTAGCCAACACGGTGCCCGCGGGCACCCTGTCGCCCGCAGGGACCACGTGAGTCGCCCGCAAGACATGTTCTAAAAATAGCACTAGTCATTGTGGAGCTCCGTCTAAAATTGTAGTTGCTGTTCTTTTTTAATCAAAAACGCTTGCAGAGAGTTAAGAGAGTTGGGTACCTGGAGGCGCACGGCGGACAGCCAGGACGAGGCTGCCGCACCGCACTAGGTTTTCAGGTTCTGAATGGCGGGCGCATCCCGTTGGTGCCAGACGCGAGCGCACCCCGTCGTCAGGTCCGTAAATCCTCGGAACAGGCCGCGGGGCAACAACTCAGGGGTGGCGGGGGTAGAGGCGAGGCAAAGCAATCCGACCGAAAAGGCCCAGACCAGAGGTTTGACCGCGGGCGCCCGGAGACGCTCGGCTATAGACGAGACTGGTTACTAGTTTCTTCGTGGAGAAAAAGGTACCATTGGAAAAGCTGGTGTCGGTGACAACAGACGGGGCTCCCGCGATGACGGGCCGGCATGCAGGCTTCATTGCGCAATGCAAAGGTGACCCAGACTTCGCAAAATGTCTACATTACCACTGGATCAGTCACCAGCAGGCGCTATGTGCAAAAGTAACCGGCTTTGATCATGTGATGATACAAAAATATCAGAGATGTGATACCTCTGACTTTCAAATGTTGAAACAGATTAACAGAAATAAAAGTTGCATGTTTAAATATATATGTGTAGATACCATCATAGTAATAGAAATAATTCTTAATAATTATTGTGAGGAATAATTAACTGACATGTGATCAAACTGTCTCTTCACATATATTATTATTATTAAGGTGATCTGTGCAATTTTGTTATTCAGGAAGTTTGTATCAAATAAGTAGGCCTTCGTACTACTCGGTACCCTTGAAGTAGCTCTCAGTTTAAAAATGTTGGTGACCCCTGCCTTAGAGAATGTTAAATGTATTTACATTTCATTCATTTGCATGGTATTTCCCTGTTATGTATTTCAGGTTCTTCCTCTCGCTGAGATTCTTTCCTGCTGTGGTTTACGGTTTAAATTCCTGTGGCTGGCAACATGTTGAGCAAATAACATTATAAAGAGTTTGTTGACTGGGGCAGTCACAGTTCCTCACATGAGGCCTGCTGTGGTCTCTTCATTCAGTAAACACTTCCTGCTCTTGATTCTGGGACTATTTTATACGAGACAATTATAATTTTGAGGGCTTGTTTACAGATGGAAATGTTTCTCATAAGTACTCCCGAGTGATCTCACACATATCATACAAAGAATGAGAGATGTTACACACATGTTTAGATCTGGTCTGAATCCTACAATGAAAACAACCCAGAAAGAGAGGCTCAGGACATCTACATGTTACGACAGGATAGAGTGACTATGAAAGTGCATAATCAACAAAGCTACCCAGGCACTTTCATGCTGTGAAATACGGTATATAACTAAATACAGTTGCATAATATTGAAGAGAGAAAAGAGAAAGAAAGACCAGGAAGAAGCAGGAGGGAGTGGAAAGAGTAAATACAAACAAGAAGTGAAACATGGAGTTTAGAATAAATGAAGAGAATGATGGAAGAAGGTTTAAAAAGGACAGATTACTTCTGCTTCGTGTTTGGCGTGAATGCAGCATGAGGTTTGAAGCTTACCAGGACTCGGCTGGGTGTTGACATGCAACATAGAAACTTGCATCAATTTATAGCATTGACTAGCAATCCGTCAAATATCAGCATGATATGTATGTCAAACATTGACTTCTGTTTCTCTCTCTGTAGTACGTAGTCATACGTATACTGTGAGGTTATCTGGCTTCTAATGGTGTCTACTGCAGTACAAACTTATAATCAGTGTTGAAGGGGAATGCTTTTTGATGAATCAATTAAACAGTCAATCATTTGGTCTATAAAACATCAGATTTCCCAGCCCAAGATTGCTTTTTGTTGCCCAACAAACATATTCAGTCTACAATGACACAAGTAAAAAAAAAAAAAAAAAAAGGGCATTTACATAAAAGGACAGCTAAGGCTAAGATGTGTATCTTAATTGGGAGTACAGATGATGGCTGGTGTCGGAATTGATGATTGATTGACTGCTTTTTGTTTTTCCATGGTGTCTTTCAGGTCCAGTCGTCCAGCGCCAAAATGGGCCCTCCTCAGAGGAAAGCGAGGCCCAGAGGAGGTACAATTTCTGTCTGCTTACATGGTGCTGTCTTTAAGCAAACATTAATACATATGATATTAAGATTCTGAGCAAATGGAAGAAGACACTTTAGATGGAAATACAAAACAAAGCGTCTTGGTCCTATTTGCTGCTGCTGTCTGCCGCTTCTTATTCATTCTGTGGCACTATGATCCATAGAAAACCCCTTTAGATCTTAATTTAAGGACAGCGACTACACACAACTACACATCAGGCTTAGTTTATTGAAACAGGCTGGTCCGAAAAAAAAACTTAAAGAGCAGTGACATACTTCCACTTTATAGGATGATGGAGCAACATCAGATGCAGGCGCACAAGGAGAGGGAGCGACGAACGTCAGGATCAGGTGAGGCTTAAACAAGCACCCGCACCCAGCTATATAAACACACACACACATACTCTCTCTCTCATACAACCTGCTCTGGGGACCGAAATGAATTGAAGGCTGCATATCATATTCTCCTAGCTACACAAGCTTTTTAGAAAAAAAAAAACTCATGCACATTACCTCTGTCAACAAACAACCTCGCTGAGGAGCAAATGATATTTGCTCTGCTTTGTGTTTTTTTTATGAGGTAAGTAATCAGTGTGTGCTCAGGCAGAGCACACTGTACTTTCCCATAGCAAACAGGTGATTTTATCATTACCAGAGATACCAGACCCTGATGCAATAGGTTCCTAGAGGTAAACAATCTTTCCCAGTGTGGTTTGTGTTGGTGTTTCCCGCCTTAGTTTCAACCACTACTCCCCAGTCTGTATGCCCTTATGCTTTTTTATTCATGCGCACATATAAATGTTCAAGTCTGCCCCTTAAATATACATTCAGACTTAAACATCCTCCTCTGTCCCTGCTGTCAGTGGCGATATCAGTTACCCCTCTCCCTGCAACATGCTCTTCTGCCATCTCTTTCTTCCAGCTACTGTTGGGGGGGCAAATGCCATATGCTTTCTGACCATGGCTCAGTCATGTTGCATTCTGCTGCTTGTTCTTTTTATGATATTTTGATTATTTCTTATTTGCTATTGGCTTCTGTTTTTTGGATTGCTCCTAATTTTCTCATCTTTACTTGCTTGGTTGCTCAGTTGTTTGCTTTTCATTCTTCTCACATTTTTCTCTTTTCTGTTTTCCTTTGTTTGTTGCCCTCCTTCGTCCTCCTCTTCGTCTGCATCTCCTCTTCCTGTCTCTCCTCTCTCTGTCTTTCTCTCTCTGCCCGTCACAGTCGTTTCCACTCTCCAATATAAAGTGTCCACTCCTCCCACCCACCCAAACACCCCTCCTGAGTACAGACAGTACAGAGCTAGCACACTGCCACCCTCCTATGTCCGTGTGGCCTCCTCTCCTCCCTCCTCCACCTCCTCTCCCTCTCAGGAGAAAGAGGTAGGGGCTGCTAGGGAGAGAGCCCAGCTCTCCTCCCAGCTCTCCACCTCGCTCGCCTCAGCCTTTTCCCCAGTCCAGGCAGGAGTGACCACCCAGGGCCGACAGGTCCGTCAGATACCCCTGTCTCCTCCCACAGCAGCTCGCCACCTACACCTTCAACAACAACAGCAGCAACAAGACTTCTCGCTCCCCCCAAAACACGGCACCTGGTCCGCCTCCCATTTGCAGCAAATGTACACCCAAATGCCCCCTTCCGCTTCCCCTCCAGTTATGATGGCCATGCCTGTGAAGCAGGGTTTGCCCCAACAGCCCACCCCCCCGTTGGCTCACCCCCTCCCGCCCCTGAGCACTAGAATGAAGCCCCCACCTCTTGACCCAAACGCCGTGACGGGCCATCACCAGTACCCCCAGCACCAGCCCCACCCTCACTCCAACGGCCAGCCAGACGGCCCCTACTCTCCTCATTCTCAGCATCTGCCACTCACCCCGCAGTACTGCGAGGCCGTCCCCCTGCCTCCTCTGATAGGTCAGACAGCCCCAGGCCCCGCCCCCAGCCACCAGCCCCAGTACCCATCCACCTTCCACCCTCAGCAGCAACTGTATCTGCAACAACAACAACAACAGCAACAGGTGTACCACCAGCAGGCCCAGCCCCCCACCACCACTTCCTCCTCCTCACCCCCCTCTTACACTGCCATGTCTGACGGGGGCTCGCCCAAGAAGACCCCCTCCCCTGTCCCCCAGCAGGCCCCCATGTTCAGCAGCAGTAAGTATGAGGAGGAGAGAGGAGGAGGTAGTCTCTCAGCAGTGGGATGGTACTTGTGTGTGTGTATGTGTGTGTGTGTGTGTGTGTGTATGTGTGTGTGTGTGCGAGGTAGGTCACGTGCGGGAGTGTACTTTCACATGCACCTCACCCATAATGAATCATGAGAGCATTAAAAAAGACACATGTATCATATGCACGCAATACACCAATAGTCCAACTCCATACAGGTTTTTTCACTTATATTGTCTGATAAGCTCTATTCTCAAGACTGTGAAGGCAGATCAAACAGTATTTATTGCTTATGTAGACAGAGTATCTATAGATACATTCATACTGTGTTTGATCTGTCTGGCAATCATCAAAGTCACATTATTGTCACACGGTTACTCAGTTTCAGGCAGTGAAAGCTCTTCTCACTGCTTTATTGAAGGATATGTTTTTATTGTTTTATATGGCTGCCATTGTCACTTTCACAAGCAATGTCACAAACATAGACATTGTAAAGGGATAGTGTGCAGGCTCACGTAGTTCAGATATCTGCGTTTCCCACATGCACTTACTGAACAACCAAGGCGGAGTTTTCAAAACCGCACCCTTCTGCAACTGTATTACCCTCAGACAATAATGTAACTTTCATAACACACTAAAATGAAATGTAATCAATAGCTGCCTGTAAAGTTAAAAATATATTTAAAAAACATTATTTAGCTGTAAATAATCAGCCAATTTACCAAACAACCAATATCACTCTCCCCGTGAATTTCTCTATTTCTCTAATTCCATCATTTCCATTTTCTGCACAAATGAGGCCCAGTGGTCAGCTGTCTTGTCAGCAATTGTTAGCTGCTAGTTATACAGTGAGAGTGTGTAGCACATCATTCCACAGACGGTCTTCATACAACCTTCCAAGGGGTAAAAAGGTCAATCAACCCATATAGCCATTAACCAATATGGAATTGTGCCCCTCCCAGGCCCCCCTGTCTCTGCAGGTATGCTTTCTGTGGCGCCTCCTCCAGCTACAGTTCCAGCACCCATGGCTGGTCCTCCAGCCCCCCCACCGCCACCCGGTCCACCACCCCCAATGGCGGTTCCCCCACCCATGCCCCCTCCACTACCCACTGGTGGAGGGCCTCCTGGGGGCCCACCCGGTGCCCAGCACCAACCCTCAGGACTGGCTGCAGCACTGGCTGGAGCCAAACTACGTAAAGTACAAAGGGTGAGCTCCCATGGATAGAGCTAGCTCAGGAGATATAGATCCAGTCCTTCTGGTTTTTCATTATCAGTAGTTAATTGTTGAAGCCATCTTATGTAAAGGGGGAGGGGTTAAGAAGACAAAGAGCGCGTTCAGTCCACAAACCCCAAAGCGAAAAAACTGCAACCCATTTTATAATGTGTTCTTCAGGATGAGAGCAGTCCGCCCGGGTCTAGTGGCAAAAGTGACTCCAACCGGTCTAGTGGTGGCAGTGGAGGTGGTGGGGAGGGACTAATGCAGGAGATGAATGCCTTACTAGCTCGCAGGTGAAACAGCTACACAAACACACACACACCCTTCACCTTTACCTTTAATTATGAGGAAACGTGAAAAAACCTGTTCTCTCAGTCATATTAAATGACCTTTTTCATTTTGGTCTTCCTGGTTCTGCTTTACTTGCAGTAAATGTTTATCTCAAAAAATAAAAAAAAGCTCTTGTTCTGGTATTTTATCCATGTCTCAATCTTTCTGTCCCAGCTACTGAACTATTTGTATGTTTATCTCACTTTTTGCTCATTTATTCATTTCTCCCTCTCACAGACGGAAAGCTTCAGAGAAACCTGATGAAGTAAGTCTTTTGCCAGAAATAGTTCAACATTTTGGGAAATTCTTCATGTTCATGTTAGATGAAAAGATTGATACCACATGTCTGTTGAATGTAATACTGGAGTCAGCAGCACACAGCTAGCCTGACTCTGTCCAGAGGTAATCTACCTACCAGCCTGTAAAGCTCACTCATTTTGTGGTTGTACTGGGAGTCATGTGCCACACAATTTATTTGCCGGGCACAGTTCCCAAGAAATAGTCCAGCACATGACTTCTGAAACTTCTGAGAGAGTAAGGCTAGCTTTCCTAAAATATTCAACTGTTCCTTTAAGAAGTGATCTTAAATGTAACGTAATTGGGAAACTTACAGTAAAGCTTATTCACTATTGTTTAGTGATAATTCATTTCTCTCTCTCCTGCAGGACGACCCTAGAGGGCCAGGTCAGCAGAACTCAACGGGTACTAAACGAACCTTCTCACCTGGTTATTGTTGGTGTTTTAAGATGTCTCCTGCTCTGCATTATAGTTTACTGTTTCAGAGTTGTTTGAATTTATGTTATTTATTCTTTTCTCTTTTCCAGATGCTATGAAAAAGCCATGGGAACGATCCAACTCTGCAGACAAGTCCTCGCTGGTGTCCAGGTCTGTCGATAAGAGGAGTAAAGGGAGTGTGAATATGAAATAGCAAACCTCGAGCATTAACCGCTCAGGTTTCAGCATAAATCTCATCCTTTGTGTTATAACCGCTGATGCAAGTAACAAAAATGAAATACTGATTTTGGAAGAATTGTCTAAACTGTGGTTACGTAGGGAGTAACCCTTGAATATGTAGGCTAGTGTGTAATACTCATCTGCAGCGTATCTTTTTGTGTTGCAGAGTGAGACCCATCGGCAGCACTAGTGAATCAGACACAGAATTTGACAGAATGAAACAGGTTGGTGTCATTGACATGTGTTTAACGACAGTAAAGGATCATATGGGTTTGTACTTTTTAGATGAACTATTTTACTAACCCTCTGTTGTTGAACTCACATGAAGGTCTTGTTTTGCAGGAAATTTTGGATGAAGTTGTACGTGAGTTGCATAAAGTGAAAGATGAAATCATTAATGGTAAGCAATGCAGTGCTTGTAAAGTTCATTGCTGTATCCGGGAGCACAAAGCATGTTTAATCTTTATTCTCTCACTAGTTTTTACAACTCACTGGCTATAAAATGCTACGACAGCAGTTTGAGTTTAAAAAAAAAGCTTGTCAAAACCAGTAATTCTTCATTTTAATTCTATTTTTCCAAACATTTGATACAAACAAATACACTGTACATGGTTGGCCAAGCATGAGTGCAAAGTTGTTGCTGCTGAATATTTTCATTCTCTAAAACGTGTTCTTTGTTGCAGCCATCAGACAAGAAATCGGCAGAATCGGTACATCCTAATCTCATCTGAGCAACAGTAGGAGAGCAAGAGGAGGATGGACATGCAGATGCACAGACACGAGGACCAGGGGAATGTTCTCTCAATGTTTCTGTGACCCTGCGATGCCATGATGCAAGTTGCAGAGATGTTGTGCCAACATTTGAGTCTGCTGGACAGCGAAAATGGAAGAGAGAAACAGAGAGAAGGGGTTAATGAGACAGGAGAGCGGAATGAGAACAGAGGGATGCTGAAAGAAGGATTAAAGGACTGACAAACTCAAACGGAGGATGAAAAATATACTAAAAGATGAATTGAGGGATGGACGGACATTCGTGCTGAGTTTGGTGTTGTGGTCCTCTCTGTGCACCTATAGACTCAGTCAGCCCAGTGTTGCAGCTCTTTGTTCTCTGTTCAGTCCAAGTCTTAAGAAGAAAATATTTTTGTTTTCTAAGTTTTTACTGTTTTATTATTTAAAAACTGTGGTGATAATGATGATGCTGTTGATGACAATGAGTATTTTATTGATATTATAGAAGGAGAAAGGAATCTTGCACACCATTTATGTCAGCCTTTTATATTTTCTATTATTTGTTTGTTTAGTTTATCCCTAACTATTTCATAATAACAAGCACAAGAGGGCATAATGGTGCTGCAGACTCACCTGCCCTCGACTGGCATATTTTAAAAAACAAAACAAAAAAACAGGCTTTTCATGACTTTGTTCATACTGGTGTTGTGTTTGTAACCTATTCTCTCCAGAGATGTTGGAAAACATCTTGTTTTCGCCACAATTAGCTACTTAAAATACCTCTTTCCTCCAGATCCGAGGATTAACGCATCGCAGATGAGCAAATGATGTTTGGCAATTGACCAGATAACACACAACAGTCTGTATAACTCCAGTGTGACCGAGGTTCATGTCTCTACCTGTTCATATGTGCGAGATCATTGAAACTTGGGGATTCCTCACAAAACAGGCCGATAACTGTAAATGTGCCACCTGGTTTTACGTAGATATAAAACAATGTAGTACTACATCCTATACTTTGTGAACCTCCCAAGTATGCATGAAACCCCATCTCTATGAATTTATTTGATTTTGAAAAAAAGAAAAAATACAAACGGTGGTACATTTATCAATGTGGTTTGTTTCCATGAAGATTCCCCCTTCTATATATGAGATGTTGAACTTGATAATGGTAGCAATGTGGGGGGGGGGGTTGCTATGGCAATGTGCAAATCTTACCAGATAAGAATGTGCAGAAAGTGAATGGTAGGCCTATGTGATGGTAGCTAAATGTGTCTTTGCAGAAAGGATTTGGTTCAATATTGGTTGTTGCATTCTATCCACTCTGTCCTCTCTCAAATACGTTCTAATTTAAAAGCTGGAAGTAAATTCATTCAAACAATAGACGTGTCAACCATCTACACATTATCCTGCTGTGTGTGTGTGTGTGTGTGTGTGTGTGTGTGTGTGTGTGTGTGTGTGTGGTCTAGAAAGTTTACATGGAAAGGAGAATCAACCACAAAACAAAGTCACATTCTTTATATTAGGTTGTTCTTACAAAGATCTTTTACTGTTATATATAGTACAGTCATTTAAATAGAAACAACAAAGATCACGATTATCAATCACAACACTAAGATCAAGTTAAGTGGGTGGACAAAATAACAGAAACGACTTACAATACAATAGCTCTGTAGTAAATATCAGTTTGGTAAAACGGTCTTTAAATTCAAGTGTTGATTTGCTGTAGGACCAGTGTTCACAAAAAGACTAACGCTGACTGAGAGACTTGCAGAGCAACATGAAATGACCACTGAGTTACTTTAGCGCGACAGTTTAAAAAAAAACACCAAACATTTTGAGACTCCAACTGGCATTTTCTAAATAACTACTTTTCTTGCATTATAAACATGTTCCAGTTATTTTGTCCACTCTTTGTAGATGTAATCAAACCGTTTACAGCACAATGAAGCTGCGAGCATGCAGAATGGGGCGTCACTGTAGAAAGGCTCTTCTTACTGAAAGGTAAGTTTCAATGCTTATTTTCCACCTCAGCACTGCTCTGTATGAGAGATTTGAAATTGTATTCAGTCATCCGAGAGGCGTTCAGTGCCTCGATTCTCACATTCAGAAATTTAGAAAACGTACAGCAATATGTGTAGGCAGGAAACAAAGCAGTTTGTGCCATTTCTGGTAAACCTCATGAGAATGTATGGGACCTTTGCCTACGGAAATGAGGATTTTATTTGTGTTGAAATATTAGCTTTTCATCATTATTTTGCCTTTCTCAGTGCCTTCTGGATAGAAGGAAATGTCATCACAGTATCAGCTTATGGCAGGAATACAGGCATGAATAAATAGTGAGATAAGGAAACCAACTAGCTGCATTTGAATTACCGTCCCATTTTCATGCACTTTGAATGTATGCAAATAAAATACGCACATTCATCTGCCTTTCAGAATCTCAAGTACAGGACTTATTTAAGATGTTACACAGTTTACTAACGGTGACAACCATACGGAAGGGAATATAATTGCAATATGAGGATAAGGATAGTTCATTGGGGTCCATACATATTTCACGACTGAAATTCACATTTCAGTTCAAAGGAAAATATAATCAGTCACAGATCTATTTCTGCTTGCTTAGCTTGTACTCCCGTTTGATTCTGGCGTATGGGCCAATGCTGTCGTCGAACACAAAGTCCCACAACACCCGAATCCAGGAAGTGTGTTGGGGCAGCGAGTCGTAATACTCTGCTGCAATTTGCTTTACCTGCCAAAGAAAACAACATAACGAGTGAGAATTAGAGCATGTGAAAAAAAAGAATGTTAATTGTTCATCAAATATATATGAATCATCTAAATTGCAGTTGCAAAGTGTGAGAAGCACCTCAGGGACTCAGACATCCAATTCAAAATGGCACCTTATTTCACTACGACAATCAGATACAGACACAATGGCTGATAGAAGCAGATATGTAACTGCTTTGTTCAACAGGAAAACACATTGCAGTTTCTCTCATAAAGGACTTTCTGTCGAAACCATCAGACACAGTTTGGACAGCAGTGACTACAGTTGACATAGCAGGATATTAATGCACTGCTGTTTAAGTACAAAATGATTAAAAAAAAAAAATCCTGAAAATGTATCACTTGATAGTTCAAAAAAAGTAAACGAACATAAGCAAAAAAGTTTAATAAAAGCAGATTCCTGCTGTGTCAATAGGCAGGTATCTCACTTTGGATCTCCTCATGCTCTGGTGGGGCTAGAGAAGCAGCAGTTAATCAATTACAGAGCCCGGCCTTTCATCTGATAAATATTACCAGTTGATAGAAAATGTGACATGTAGCACAGGATGGGCCCATCTTATCTGCCCACACCTTGAGAAGAAATCCCTGACAACCTCAAAAGAATGACTTGAGTCCAAAGTTGGAAATTTAGCCATGATGTATCACAAGAACACAGTCTCACCTGAGGTAGTTTACTGCCAGGTATGCTCGGGAAGTCATGGTGCTCCATGTGATACCCAACGTTGAAGGTGATCAGGTTCAGTGATCCATAGTAGGAATATGTCTCGTGTCCCTTCAGGAACATGTAATGCTCAGCTATGAAATGTCCAGAGATAGGATGCAGTCCCAAACACAGGACAGAGCCTGCAATGAGGTAAACAATGGGCTTCAGCCCCCATAGATAGTAGATAATGAAGTCTACGGTGAGCTGAACGGCTGCGTTTAGGATCTCCAGCTGACCCACTGGTTTAGGATTGACCACCAATGGGCGAATGGCGTAGAACAAGGGTTGGAGGAAGAGCCAGAGGACCTTCCTGGCCGAGGTGCAGAAGAACCATCCCTCAATGTCTGTGGGGATGTCAACATCCAGTTGGTCCCCACCAAGATACCGATGGTGGTCGATGTGGTACTTCTTAAAGGAAGCAGAGTAAGGCAACCCGATGGGCAGGTTGGCCCACATGGCAAACCAGCGGTTCCACTTCGCCAGCTTGTTGCCAAAGGCCACGTTGTGAGAGATGTCGTGGATAGCCAGAGTCAGGGAGTGGTTAATGCAGCCTCCGAAGGCATAAGCCCAGAAGAAGATCCACTTCCAGGAGAGGTCATGGACCAGGTAGCAGGCCAGGAGCTGGGTTAGGACCATGCCCGATACTATCCACTTCAGCTGGGGATCCGGACCCATCAGAGACTTGATCTCTGGATATTTGGCTAGGGAGAGAAGCAGACAGAAAGGGACGTGGACAGAAATGAGGTGATTGTAGGAAAGAAAGTGAGTAGAGCAGAAGAGGATTACAGGTAGGAAAAACGAAAGGTAGTAAAGGGGAAAAAAAGAAAATAGATTTATGAGAGTAGTGAAAGGGAAGAGAAAAAGTTACAGATTAATCTTTTTCATGTTTTTAAAACATGATTATGTAGAATGTATAGGACGTTAAATATCTGTCGTGAATCCAGCAGGGAAAGTTGTTTAGCAAAACTCATTCACTGTCAATTCCAAAAGGTTGATCTCAACCTATCACTGTGATGCTGTGTAACCCAAAGAACATAATCAAGCATGGTGTGTGTATGGTACCAGCCCTTCTCCTGGGAAGGGCCTGCTGATAAAAGTCATATTTAATTGAGGGAAATAAAACTGAGTGAGATACAAGGGAGTGGTTCAAACAGTCACCATTACAAAAAGAGCGAGATTTAGTTAATATGACAATTACAAAATAATAGATTCATTCGGACACGCAGGTTCTGATTTGTTACACTGGCCACACCTTACAGCCAGAATTCAGGATCACAGGGGTAAAGGAGCATATCCCATCATGCATTAGCTGAAGATAGCCATGCACCATCATACAATTTTTCATGCAATTCTGTCCGGCTTCTTTCCTTTCAGCTCATTTGTGTGATGCCACTATGCATGCAAATTGGACCCTCCCTGGTAACTACAAGGGTTTCACTGCATGTAGGTCTCCCCTTTACTGACCAAACCCTTTTTAAGTTGTTAACGTTTAGCCAATAGGCTTTATGCCAAGATACATCTCCTGCGTATTCTACAGTATGATTTGAACTCACCTCCAGTGTGTCATTTTCTCATACCATTTAGCCATGTTTATGGGCTATACATCTTCAAGTGCGATATTGTAGCTCACTCACCAGGAAAAAAAGTTAAATCAATAACAAGACATCATAAAAGACACTGTTTAAACTCCTTAAGCTGTACAACCGTCAATGGATTTCGTCTTCACCATGTTACAGAGGAACGTGGTATTTCATTCACAAATGAAGGAGTTTTAACTAAAACTTTATTTCAGATTCAACTGCACGCTGTTTTTCAGAGCTACTGCTAAAGAAGACCATCGGGCAGCGTCACAATCATTCATGATCTGTTTGACCACTACTTTAATGATAGCCGTTAGTAACGTAAACTTTATGTCATGCAAGTGGAGCCACAAAAGGCTGCAGACATCCCAAACAAGTATCCATTCAATACAACATAAACCCGCTTGTCAATCTAAATATCATTTAAAAGGAAGTGAGGCACAACGACCCCCAACACTCGAATCCCTCTGCCTCTCCCATCAGGGCAAGGCAGAGGATAATTAAAAGAAAAAAAACACTTTAATAATTCAAGGCCTGGTGGTGTCAAACAACCCATCACCTTTTAGATGTGCTTCATTCACACCAGAGTAACTATGTGACTGCTGGACGAAGCCAGGATCAAATGTACGTCAACAGGTTTAGATCTTGTTCATCTAAACTGTTTGAATCAAATTACATAATAGATCAAATTACAAAAGCTGACTTCTGTTAATACAGATTTCATGTATTTAAAAAGTGAGAAAATAAGAAGGACCATAGCCTACATATAATACACAGTTTGGACAAATATTCTCTTGCATTAATGATGTATTGACAACAGACAAGGGTTAAGGCGGTTTGTTGAATAAAGGTTATACTTTCACGGATTCTTCCAGATCCCCCGACTCTCACAAAGCCTGTCTCCTCACTTAATGCATAGCACTGCAACTGTTTTTGTCATGCGCAGGGAATGTGTCTTGTTACAAGCTCGGAGGCATTGTCAACTGCACCTGCTATCAATATGCTGGCATTGTCTTCGAAGTCAGAGAAAATGATGACTGATAACAAGAACAGGCAATAGCCTTGCGTTAGATTTTCAAGCAAAACTCAAATCTGGTATCAAATATTCAATTTAACTTTTGCTGAAAGCCACATTCCCTCCTTTTCACTTTTGCTTACAAAACTGTCATGAAAATACTGTAAGTACCGAAATTCGAGGTGAACTGTGAGAAAAGAAAATGTGAGATAAATATGATACGATTTAAAATATTAGTCAAAATTGTAATATAAATTATATTGTATTTTTATTACTTTTATATATCATTACCTTGGAAGATCTGTAGTTTAAAATAGAGTTTAAAATAATATTTATAGTTGTGCTTAGAAAGAATTGTGTAAATTACATCCCCAAGTAAGTGAATCACTCATGTATGCCAGTTTCTATGTCTCCCCTGCAGACATTGTGGACGCAGAGCTCGTTAAGCAACAGCTAGTAAACAGGTTTAACCGGCTGCGACTTTTAAAAAATGAGGAGGAAAAAATTCGCTTCAACTTATAAAACCAACTTACCTGGAATTTAACTGAGCAGTTTTCTCAGTGACAGCAGAGCTTTTATTAGTTTTTAAATAATATCTTACCCAGAATTTCTTTTCGTCTCGAAGTGTGCGGCTGGTCATTGTAGACCCATTCAAAGTCGCCTCTTCCACCTGTCTTCCCCATGACTAACCTGCCTCCGTCCGAAGCAACCAGCGCTGTGGCGTTATGTGTGTCATCAAACCTTCACAGTATCGGGACACACCCACTCACACTGAGTGCAGAGTGCAGGTGTGAGGAGTGATCACAAACTCCTCCCCCCGAGCTGAGCGCCTGCTGAAATGTAGGCCATGTAATATTTTGCTCCCCAGCATGCAAACAACTGCATCTTTACATTCTGTCACGAGAAACAACTGGCGTGATACTTCTATGCGATGCTGTGTACTGGTATTACACAAGTAATAGTCTATTTAAAAAAAAGAAAATACAGTCCAGCTTGCTCTACCAACAATAACGCATAGGTCTACTCATTTTACGTGACACATCTATTTGGTAAATATCAGTGGAATTAATGGAAGGCTGTTAGTGAAACATAGGATAATATTGTAATCCCATTTGTTGTTCCCAGCCTCCGAAATGTGAGAATTTGCTTTGCTTGTCTCTGTTTTATATTATTGTAAATGTAATATATTTGCGTTTTGGACTGTGGCTTTTTCTATTTGAATATGTCACATGGTCTCAGGAAAATTATAATTTTCAAAGCAATTAATAAAATAAACAAACAAATTGTGTTATAATGTTTGCATAAAATATTAAGTGGAACAATTAAAGAAGCTAAAATGATGATCAAGACTCATTTCCACTAGCTTGAGTTGTTGTTGTTTTTAAACACTATTATTGTATAGCCTATTCATATTATATTACATGTTGGGCTATGATTAATACGACCATAATATGTTTTTTTGTCAATAAATAATTGATTACATATACATTTACATTCATGTAAATATCTTTATGCCCAAGTTTTAAGAATGAAGACGCTGCAGGTTTGAGTTTCCCATTTGAAAGGGCCTTCGCTGGTCCAAATCACGCGAGACTTGAGAACTAGAGCATTGTGGCGACGAGAGTACAGTACAGTAGTGTAGAGTTGTTGTAGGAGAG
The DNA here is from genome assembly GCF_004355925.1 of Anarrhichthys ocellatus. Lineage (NCBI taxonomy): Eukaryota > Metazoa > Chordata > Actinopteri > Perciformes > Anarhichadidae > Anarrhichthys > Anarrhichthys ocellatus. Next base: position 4,441,557 of record NW_022280037.1, on the reverse strand, counting down.
GGAGGAGGAAGGCTGAGTTTAGACAGGAGGAAAAGAGAGAGTGTAAAAATAGCATATAAGAAGGAGGAAATACAACATTTATCATGGCGTCGGGGGACACTCTGTACATAGAAACGGACGGGTCAGAAATGCCAGCGGAAATAGTGGAACTGCATGAAATCGAAGTAGAGACAATCGAGACAACAATTGTTGGAGACGACGGTGAACACCAGCCTATGATCGCGTTACAGCCTCTTGACTCGGATGATCCACACTCGATTCACTCGCACCAGGAGGTGATTTTGGTGCAAACAAGAGAGGAGGTGGTGGGCGAAGATGACTCTGAACTGCACACGGATGACGGGTATGAGGACCAAATCCTCATCCCAGTGCCTGCCGTGGAGGAGGACTATATCGAACAGACTCTTGTTACTTGCGCCGGGAGAAGCTCTTCGACAGGCCGGATGAAGAGGGCTGGAAGCGGAAAGAAAGCGGGCAAAAAGAGCTACATGAGCGGGGGAGAAATGGGCAGAAAGTGGGAACAGAAGCAGGTCCAGATAAAGACTTTAGAGGGGGAGTTTTCAGTGACTATGTGGGCATCGGGTAAGTACAGAGTCTTGAGTGAATTCTTTCAAGCTGGCCCCTCGCTTTGTTCTCAGCGTGTGTGTCGTGTGACTGGGCCCAGCTGGGGCCTTGTCCTCCGCTAAAGTAGGAACTATTTCCCAACTCTGAGCCACTTAAAATCCATTTGAAATGTTTTTGTTTTTATGGGAAGCCATGTTTTATGTGTCGATGGGCGCCGCCATATTTCCCCGGTCTAGAAAGTATGGCGGCCCGAAAAAATGGCGTTTATTTGGCCGACGAAGATGGCGGCGAGTGTGGGAGCGAGTGCAGCTGGCTCCGCTAGGCCGCTGTGGCGCAGTTCAACGGTAACGGTGGTGGTGCCTTCAGGGGCCCCTCAGACTTTACACTTCCTTAGAACACATACATGTTCACATAAGCTAACGTAATGTAAAACATTGTATGGTTTAAACGGTGACAAATTCCTACAAAATACTATCAACTTCTCAACTTTCATATCGGATAATTGCAACTTATATTTGTTAATATTTGAAACGTGTTTCTAAACACGGAAGTGTGAATCTTCCCGTACTATTTCACTCAGTTTATTAAAGGGAGATATTTAAAAGTACCACTTAATTGCAAAGATATGTGCATGAGTGAGTTAGTAGGTAAAGATTAGTTAGAAAAAATAGATTAGTTTGAGTTCTTTTATTTTCCGCACTATTTATATTTTATAACAAAAAACATGACACTTTTGGTCTACAACATGCTTCTATTAGTAGACAATAAGTAACAGAGAGTGTCAGGAAATACTCATGAGGAGTTGTCATGAAAAAAGGGTTTATCTCTAAATGACTTGAATCAATGTTTTCCACATGTTCTTGTACTGTCTTCATTATCAACACCTCTGTTCCTCCCATTCAGATGACAAGAAGGACATAGACCACGAGGAGCAAATCATAGGGGAAAACTCTCCACCAGATTATTCTGAATACATGACGGGGAAGAAGCTTCCTCCTGGAGGGATCCCAGGCATTGACCTCTCAGACCCCAAACAGCTGGCAGAGTTTGCACGGTATGGACGTTTATGTTAACTTTTTCTTGTGATTTGTAGTATTTACCTTAGTATTGATTTTAAATGACTGGGTGGCCTGGCCCCATTACACATACAAGTTTTACCAGGAGTTATTTTGTAACCATATCTTAGTATCTGTCTGTTTCAGGAATGTGGATAGTCTATAATGATGTGTTCACTTTTATTTCTGATGCAGAATGAAGCCAAGAAAAGTAAAAGAAGACGATGCACCCAGAACGATAGCCTGTCCACATAAAGTGAGCGGTGGTCTGTTTATTACACCAGTTTATACAGTACTGTGCAAAGGATGGCGGTTAACATACATGAACAGAAGCCTACTCTGTTCTACTGTAGTCCTTTATTGTAAACATCACCGTAAAGTAAATATATGTCCCGAGTGATGAGCTTCATCTGGTTTCTCTCCGGCTCAGGGATGTACCAAGATGTTCAGGGACAACTCAGCGATGAGAAAGCACTTGCATACCCACGGGCCTCGTGTGCACGTCTGTGCAGAGTGTGGCAAAGCCTTTGTGGAGAGTTCAAAACTGAAGAGGCATCAACTGGTACACACAGGAGAGAAACCTTTCCAGGTGAGTCCTTTTTTTTTTTTTTTAATTTTTGGTGTGTCATATTTTCCTTCTTCTGGAGAAAGCTGCATCATTTTAATTATGCTTTAAAAGAATGATTTTAATACTGAAATGTAAGCTTTGCCCAACTTGCTTTGTGGAAGAGCAATTATATACAAACCTTGCTGTTGTCATCTCAAATACCTGCAGTTGAATTCTATCAGTTTTATCTGTGAGACATGTAGCAGCGTTAACTCGATCTCTCTCGTCTCCAGTGCACATTTGAGGGCTGTGGCAAGCGGTTCTCTCTGGACTTTAACTTGCGCACACATGTGCGTATTCACACTGGAGACCGCCCGTATGTGTGCCCCTTTGATGGCTGCAACAAAAAATTTGCCCAGTCAACCAACCTGAAGTCTCACATCCTCACACACGCCAAAGCCAAAAACAACCAGTGAAAAGACAACGACGTGAACACACACTGGAGGACTTGACCCGTATCTCCGCTTCTTGACAAACTAATGTCCCGTGGCCTGCTTTGTTGTGAAACAAGAAGTCCCCTTTGTATTATCTCTAGATAAAAGGTTTTTGAGAAATTACCTTTTCTCAGACTTTTTGATAAACTTATGGAGGTTTGAACGAGGAACTCATGAGAACCCCCCCACCCCCTGCACCCAAAACACCACCACA
>NW_022280037.1:4413235-4438583 GCF_004355925.1 Anarrhichthys ocellatus | reverse complement strand
CCCCCCCCCCCCCCCCCCCCCCCCCTCAGGCATCTCTCTCTCTCTACCCTACTTTGGCGCTACCTGGATGGAACAATTTACAATTTCTTCTTGTGAAGATGTTAATTCATGGATCTGCACCTAAAGCATATTTATACCTTAACACAGCCATTTCAAAAGTTTTTGCAATAGATGTCAAATTTGCATCAATGCTCAGCAATGACACCTTTTCAATTTTCTACTTTCCCCAAGTGTGCATATTGTACACGGTTTGACATAAGCTCTGTGGTAATGTATGTAGTGAGATTGCCCCGTAGCTCTTATTAGGTTTCACAGTTTGTTTTAACTCTCCCTTTCATCTGAGTGTGTTTCAAAGGGGGGACTGGGTGGTCTTTGCATATATTCATTTTGTACAACGCAATATCTGAATCATGTAGATAATAGCCATGTGATTTTTCAATAGTGATCACCGATTAAAATGTTTTTCTCCCTTGCACTACAAACACTAAAACTGTCATCTGTCCTCTCACATTTTAAACTCAACCTTAATATAATTCCCATGTTGATAATATTCAACTGTTCATTTAGAGACAAATACTACAGTTGCTCAAAAACCTGAATGATTAGGCTATTTGAGGTCACGACAGCATCACTGGGATACGGAAACACTTAATCTGAGCACATGGAGTTGATCTGTTTTTAATATCAACCATCAGGACAATATAAGTAGTGTTTTAGAGGTTCTGTTTAAGCTCAACAAGAATCACGTTTGCGTTAACACTGTTGTCAGTATTGGAGATTGCTTCAGCAGTATAACAATATGTTTAATAAAATAATCTCCAGACAATTATTTCCTTGTCTGGTAACAATGAGAAAGATCAGTTGTTTGATAAATGACTTCACTGTACACTTCCTCGCTTGGTTACTTTGAGAAACAAGGAAGTGAAACAAATTCTGGTTCTTTTGTTCTTTTATTTTTCAGCACACTGCAAATATACGATTGACAATTGTATCACGTCTTAAAACTTAAAACTGTACAGCTTGAAAGTGGCATCGTAACACTGGTAAAGTGTAACAATGGTTCAAGTACACAGTCAACTCATTGTTTCTGTCTGACATGAGAAAGACGAGGGAGAATTTAAACATTTGCATTAGAAATTAAAAAGAACTTTTTAAAGAGAAGCTCACTTTGGCAGCTGCAACCTCAAATGTTACTAATTGTACTTCAGTAGTAACAGCAATATCATTTCATGGCCCCAACTAAATTATTATTAAAACATGAACTAGGTAATGCAGGCAGTTATGCATTTAAAAAAAAAAACCATTACAATCAATTCAGCAATTTCTCAGATTACTCTCCAATTAATTTCCATTACATTTTCAGTGAGGTGCATTCCTAAAAACTGCAGCATCCCGATCATCCTAAACAATCAACGGACATTTCCAAGTAAAAACCGATCCTTAATAAACAATGCATCACAGGCAGTCTCACACATTAAATACATCTGATTTGAGGATTTAAATGGTTTAAAGATAAAGACGTGCAACAATGCTGGTGGGTAGAAGCGGCACTGAATCACGTTTAACCCACGTTACAGTGCATTTGGTTAGTTTATAGCGCAGAACAAACGGCAACAAAACAAAGTAAAATCAAGTTTCAAAAGGTCCTGGTGATCTTATGCTACATACTGTATGTTCCCGTTTCATTTCAAATACATATTTAACTTTTTTTTTTTTTTTTTTAAGAATTGCATGCAAACAGTCATTTGTTATTAAATACAACTATGACTTGTACCTAGCTCATCCCTGCGGAGTAGTATGGCAAAATAGACCAATATTACACTTTGGCCATCTCATCCAAACTTCTATCTAATTTTATGCTGAATTGCCTGATCTGGTGAAATTATTGCATAAAGATTCTTAATTGACGTCTAACATAACACTATTAAAATCAAAACCTATTGAAATAGGCCTGTGTGTACCTCTTCGAGGTGGTTTTTATTATGATTGTGTTCTTTATGCGTAGCAACCAGTTTACCCACACTTCCCCTTGCTTGTGTATCTAGCGGCATGAATTTAAGGCATAAGATTGCTGTTAACACTAAGATACCTGGAAGTGTGTTTGAGAGATTCACTGAGAAATCTGGGTCAGTTAAAAATGCAGTCAACAGCAGAAACAAGCAACTGCAAGTGTAGCAATAAAAATCCCAAACCACCACTATCCCCGACCTAAAATATTTAAGGAAACAGTTTTAAGCCTTTTGGAGAATTGATAAAAAGGAGTCAAGAGTATCCTTACATGCATACGAGTGAAGATAAAACAATCCTGAATAACGCAGTGTTTGACTGCAAAATGACCGAATAAAACAAAGGAGGCATCAATCTAAAGTGCAGGCATTTTCCCTCTATTTCACCATCCTGCCTCTGGATTTGTGGAGAGTACCTGCTCTCAGAGCAGACACCACCCTGTAGGTTTCAGTCTCATGAACTGTGGGGGTTTCACTCAGCCAGCAGAGCAGCCAGCAGTGCAGGGTAGTTTGGTGTCCCCCATCCTGTAACAGGATCCCACGATGGTGCAGCACAGAAACCTTGACCCTGAACCTGTTCGTCCAGACAGCTCAGGTGACAGCCCTCGGTCACCTGGAGATGCAAAGCATTTAGGAAACAGACCACAACTACAAGGTATGTTGACAAAGGGTTTCCCTCTGCTTTCTCTTCACACAATACCTTATTGAATGTACAAACATAGTCTGGTGTTTTTCATACTGCAATTTGAGTTATTTTGGATAGTTCTACAGTTTGGTTCCTGCTATTTTATTTTCTGTTCAAACTACATTTCTAATACTCTGTCCCCATTGTTTATGTAAATTGGTAGAACACATTTCTAGGCACCTGTTAATATAATGTAGTCCAATACAACAGTCCTTTTAACTATGATCTCAATAATACACATGTAATTTAATTTACACATTTCCGACAAAATGTTCAGGCTGAACATTGTAAATTTGGTAAAATGCAGGTATTTATGGCAGAGCTGTGGTATTGAACTGCAATAGATTAAATACACCAGTGTATCCACTATGTATAGATGAGATTGCTATATAAGTCTAAGTCTGGAAACAAGCTTTACGGGTCAAGTGTATAACGATGTAACTACTGTAATAACTTGACTTACATCAAACAGAGCTTGTCCCTTGAGCTTGTAGAGGCGAGGGTTGAGGAAGCCCAGGGTGGGCAGGCCCTTCAGCAGCCGCTGGTCATTGATGAGAGATAGCATGCCTCCGACCACAGGGGTTGATGCCTGGAAGGTAGATCAATCGATGAGCGATACAATAAAGTGACCAATTATTACTAAAAAGATAACTACTGTGTATACTCTTTTAGGAATGTTTTTTGGACAGTGACAATGTGAATAACTTGCTTGTATGTTTAGATTTATTTATATTTTAGCCTTTGTTTTCACTACAGGAAATCATTGTATGGCTTTATCTGTTCCGTCACATTACCAACGCTGTACTCGCGAAGAAGCTTAACCAAATGTGAGATATTTTACCGAGGTTCCAGACACCCAGGGGACCGGTACTCTGTTCATGACCACCCAGTAGTTATCCGACAGGGCAGCCATGTCTGGATAGGCCCTGCCGCTGGTATTGAAGTATGACTGAGGAGGAAGGGTTGCTGCTACAGTCTTCAGGTACCCATCTACTGCGCTGGCCTACAGGAACACAAATACACATCATAAATTACTGCAATAACTGCGCCTATAAGAGCTGTTGACCCGATGTTCTTACCTGGTAGTCGGGCATCTTGAAGATGTTGCTGAAGCCTCCTCCACTGATGTAATCTGTAACCTCATATGTGACTTTAAATGGGTTCTTGAATGATGTTCCTCCTACTGTAGTCACATATGGGCTGGGAACGAGTGACAGGACATAGAGCGATGGATGTTAATGCTTTTCCCACACCCTTTGAGAGTAGACCTGCACTACACTAGCGACAAAACATACACGAAGGGGGGGGGGGGGGTTTGGATGGACCCAGAAACGTCTGTCTGTTGCACTGAATCAACCTTTTGCAAAGAATACTGCCGGCTAAATTGAATTGTTTTTCTTTCTAAATTTGAAATGGAACATCCATATGTCTTTTTGGATTCCCACAACACCAACACAAGGCGCGAGACACATGCCCAGTCCAGTCCTATGCTAATGGCAGTAACTAGTGTCACGCAGAAACATGTCTGCATTCAGAAATGTAGAACATACCTTGATGCAGGAAAACTTGGCCTGAAGGAGTTTTGGCCTTTACCCAAATGTTTGCAGCCTGCACCACTGTCACCTGAATATGAAACAAGATCCGATACAAAGAGTGATGTAAGAGATGCTCCTTAAACATCAGACTAAAGATTATGTAGCAGGTTCAAGTTCTCTTTTTCCAGTGCCAACATGCCTAGGTTTTTATTTAGAACAATAGTGGTATGTTTATGTTTCAAGTGTGATAATGTGCTGTCAATAACAACTAAGCATCGCCACAGTAAGTTGAAACCATCCGCTCCCTCTCAAGCTGTTGCAAAAAGTTTCAGTTTACAGTTCCCAATTTGGTGAATTCTTGTCATTTGTGTCCACTGAAAACAGGAATTTGTTATTTTGCTAAACAAACTAGATGAATTAGAAACAAAGCCAGAAACTAGTGAGAGTTCGCAGTCATTGCCTTTAACAAGAGTGACAGAATGTGACTTTGATGCGACGATCACATTTTCAACAGGCTGAAACTCCTGTAGACAAACGGACACAAACAAAGGCTTTGTTAGCTCATTAACGGCACTAATTTGCCGACACGGTATAGATTAAGTGTAGTTTGGGGATGTTGTTGAATGTCTCTGTGTGGATGGGCTCAGCATACTTCCTCCTCACTGACCAGAAGCAAAGAGCAAAGAGATTCCCCTGATGCCGGCCTTCATAAACTCTGTGTTGATGCGCATCATGTATGCAGTGGACAGGCTGTCTTCATCGTCTCCGTAGCTGATGGTGTGAACCCAGGGGAGGTCAGACATGTTGCTGAGCAAAACCATCCACTGGAGGAACGGCTCCTGGGACTCGTGACGACCTGAAGGAGTATTCATTTATGCTATTTTACCTCCTAACTTTGCTGAACACTTTCTTTTAATGTAACTGTACACTTAGCCTACATATGATTAGGGTTAGTGTCTCTCGATTTAACGTCATTATTTTAACTGAAAAAAGTTAATTCAAAGTCAATATCATTTTTCAGTTCTTCACACACACAATTGAAGCCTCAATCTCATACAGACCTTGATTGGTGAAGACCCATGTGGAGATGTTTGCCCCTGTGCTCATGATGTACTCTACATCCAGACTGGCCTCAATACCGACCTTTCCTGCTCCCTGGGTGCCTACGACCCGGTACACCCGAGAGAGATGCTTGAAGCTTCTGCCATACATGCACATGAACTCTGCCAGGTCTGCATCGCTGTAGTACTGCTCCAGGAACTAAAAGAGAAAACAGCTAGCTGAAGTAAGAAAGTACACCAAGCTGTGTTGAGAATAGTGTCTGAGCTAATGTGTACATGCCTGACTGCAACACACGCACAGCCTTCTACTATGAACTCATTCTGAGATGGCCACACCTGAGCTACAGCCTGGCTGTTGTTCTGAGCTGTTCCCACATCAGTTGCTGTGAGGTTATAGCGGGCTCTCAAGACAGAGGGAGTCACTCCCAGGTGCAGCCCTGCCTTGGACCGCTTTTGCTTCCTGTTAGACGAGGCTTTGCGGAGGTCCTGCCCTTTAGGAGGGAGGCGGTGAAGCCCTCCAACTGTGGAAACAAAAAGAAAAAAACTAAATATACAGCAATCACAGATGACAGCTGAACATGTTACACCTTTAGAAATGGTTCTCACCAAAGTCCAGGTGCTGGTGAACATCATCATGAACAGAGTACGGAGCTGAAGACCTCACCAAAGAGTGGCCATCCCTGATGTAACGGTGGAACTTGCTACCTGGAAGCAGGGTCTCTGCAACCCTGAATGCACAAAACAAAAAGACAACCACAGCCTTGGCTTGTATGCAGAACTCTGAGTAAGTTAAATATACTCCAAGAGTGCCTTTGTTTTACTGCTGCCAGCAAATAAAACAAATGTTCACGGTCTAATAACCTTGACCTAGATTCCTGACAGACTGATTTTAACCAACAACCACAGAAAGAGGAACTGTATCACGAGATAAGAGCATGCTTGGGTTACACACAGGGAACTTCAGCAGAAAAGGTAATTTTTTTTGTGTCTTAACTGTCAAAAGCAAGTAGAAATTACTGTTGAGTAAGTAGAACAAATGTTGCTTAAAAAAAGATATGCTTACTCTGCAGTCATGGTGCACTGTAAAAAGTCCTGAGTGCGTACAGTCAGGCAGTTTGTAATCCCATTACTCTGCAGCCAGTGATGCACCATTTTCTGGGTCAGCTCAGTCGGACGCACGAGGGACGACACTTCTTCCAGGGTGAGGTACTTACCTGTGGAGGACAAATCAGGCTTATGTCTCTCTGTTGTATAAAAGGGCTTTTGTCTCATCAGTTTAACATTGTTTTAGATCCCAAATCTTTAGAGCTACATGAAGACCCTACCATATTGTGCTGAGTCAGGGTCCGACACCAGCCTGAGTGTTTCCTCTAGCAGGTCAGTGTTTTGCTGCTTCAGGGCAAAGGTCAGCTCCAGCTCCTCTGAGGGGTTAACCCGACCCACATGAGTCCAGTCGTCTGGTATCCTGAGGAAAGATAGAAACCATTTATTGATGTTTTACGATTGATGACTTTGTTGTGTTTCTACGGTAAACTGAACCATTGTGCAAACATTCAGAAACATCAAAGTAATTTGACCTTTTCTGACCAACCCAGAGATTTTAATCCTGATCCTAAAGTGTTTCATTCTGTGCTGCAGTTCACAAGATTATTCAAAAACAAATTACCGATGAAGTTCACAGGACCTGATTTTTGGACTGGATTTGGAGCCACACATGGAAACAAAAGTAATAGTAACAACTCTCATACTAGTCGTAGTGATAATAGTAGAGTTCTACTTTTATAAATGTCTTTGCTGCACATTTGGGCTGCCAAGATCAGTCTGTGTAGAAAGAGTCGGCGAGGCTCGACTTTCAAATTTCATAAAAAAGGGGATACAAACATGATTTATTAAAAGACAGAGAGATAAGGAAATGGCTCTGAAGGTGGATTTGCTCACAAGACATCTTGGTCATGTTCCAGATATCCACTCCAGGCCAACGAGCTGAACAACAAGGGGATGGACAAGGTCAGCCTGGTGGAAGGAGAAACAACACATTGTAGAATAACATGAACACATGCAGAGGTCCATACACATAAATACTGCCGCGAAATATTGACAACACGTCCGTTACGCGTTATCGCGGGGTAACAACAAAACAAAGCCTCAATGTGACCGTTTAGTAACGTCACGTCAGATTACACACGTCTTAACCCGCAGATAAAGACACACATAACACTGTTTGCTAACTCTTCATCCATTACAAAGAGAGACACGTTATTTATAGCAGCCTTAACGTTACGCGAACACTTAAACCCGCTGTGTTAGCTGGCAGCTATCTCTGTAGGTCAGGAACGAAACAAAGAGCGACACATTACAAAGTCGCGTTACAAAGAGTCAGCGGTAACAGACTTTCTTTCCGAGTGTTCTCTGTAACAATACACGACTACGAACTTCAAAACCACTCACAGTGTGTTCATCGTGTCCTCGGCTGGTACAGTTGCCGAAACTCAGCTGTGGTGTCTGGCAGGCTGGAGGTATGGACGCAGCAGTCACGTGACATGCTTTAACGTGATTTTGACATTCACTTTTTTTTTCTTTTTTTTTTTGCAGCATACCGTCAGTTGCGCAAGCAGCCATTCCCTCTCTGCCGTTTGTCTGTAATAGCTGCGGATAGAAGACCAGGGTTAGATTCGTGACTCAGACTCCATGTGGCGCTGCGCGCAGATTCAAATCGAGGACGTCCTCAAAGGTCCCTTCTCCAGAACTCAGTGACCACCTAACCTGTGGGTGAGCAGATGTCTTACAGAAACCCCAAACAACAGAGTAAACAATGCAGCCACAGCCATAACCAACCTGAAGGAAGTGCCATCCCCTTGACTCAAGCCATGTAAGAGATTTCAGTTTTAGAATTTTAATACATTTATGAAACAAAATCTAAAAACCTGTTTTAACTTTGTCATTTTTGTCATTTGGAAATACATCTACAGTACAATGAAGTACTATACTTTCTGGAGCCGCTGTAAAGTGTTTGTAAAACACTTGAATATGCATTTATATGCTTATTTTGGGATATGGGGGTTAAAATAGCAGGCAGCATTTAAGATATGGACAACAAGGCTGTTAATTGCTCCCATGAGCAATTAACAGCCTTAACTCCTTTAAAAACTGTTAACATTTACCTGATAACTATCCAGTCTGCAACATGATGCCAGGTTTTAATCCAATTATTTTCAGTTGCACATTTGAAGGCTCTATATTTTCCCTGGTATGATAATATGTCTGAAGAAAAACATTAGGAGAGACCCACTGAAAAACTTCTAAATTAGTTCAGTCCAATGGCATTTATGCAGTTTATGACAAAAAGCATTACAAAATCTCTTGTGGTATGTGTTAGAACCATTTTGTTATTGTTTTGTAAAACCTCCCAACACTTGGGGGGCGTAGTGCTGCTGTCAATTAAGCCACAGGTTAATATGATCGGGAGGGTCAGATGCAGATGTTGCTGAATAGACGGGAACAAACTGTTTTTGACCGTGCGATATTAACTCAAGATAAATGGTGTGATTTAGGAAATGCATCGTGACAGAGAAAGTGTCTGTTTATGTTGGAAAAGATGCAATTGTGAGAAATAAAATGCCTATGTTGGAAACTGGACTTCGCTATTTATTGCACGCTTTAAACAAGCAATCACCAACAGCGTTGACCTTGTTTTTTTTATAAGCAACAGGGTCACTACAGTACGTTTAGAAAACTCTTTTACTCTTATGTTAAATTTTACATACAGGGGAAAATGTGGCGGTGTTATTTATGGTGTTTTAGGAAACTTAGATTAGGATTAGATGAGAATTACATTTTCGATCGCCACCATTGTTTGGCCCTCGATCACTGGTTCTCAACTTTAATCCAAGTCTACATGATAAATAATCCATTCTCAGAGTGAGAAAATAAATCCTTCAAATAAAATACGAGAAGAAAAACTCTTCTTTGGTTGAGTTGTCTGCAGCACCATGACCTGCGATTAGCTTATTTGAAGACATTGCTTCATGTTGAGTGGTCACAAGCCAAAAAGGTTGGGAACCATTTCCAGAGATAATTCTCTTTAAATGTATAATATACACAAAGAAAACATAACTACACTACGAATTTAAGAATGTTTATTAAAAGAATAGTAACAACTGACTCTTGTGACTATGGCTTTAAAGAAAAACTGTATTTACAGATATGTACTGTATTGATTTTAGTTCATGCAAACAATTTTAGATTTTTTTGTTAAATGATAAAACATTTCAGCTCTAATCAGTCGTTGTCTGAGAAGTAAAAATCCTCTTCCTCTCCGCTTTCAGACAGTGCACCATCATTTCCTGGGAACATCTCCCAAACGAGGAAGGTGTCATTTTCTAGCAAAAAAAAAAGAAGGAAAGAAACGTACAGCTTTTGAAATGTGTTCAACGACTTTCTGACAATCTTTTACTGTGAGAATCTTTCTAAACACAGAACTCCTTCACAATGTAATAAAACGACAGCCTTAACAACAGACATGAAGTTAGACAGCGCTACCTATGTTAATAAAATGAACGCATTATAAACTTCAAATTAGTATTAGCTGTCGTGGTATTGTTTTGTATTCTGTAGTGTTTCTGTTATTTTGTCCCTTCTCAGGAATCCTACCTGTGTTACCACATCTTCTCATTGTTCGTTTAACGGATGGTGTGGGTGTGAAGCTCTGAAAGAAACAAAGCAGGAAATTGCTATTTCTCAAAGAAAAAAATGTAATCTACATGCTTCAGGACAACAGGAATCTCAGAGACGAATACCTATAAATAAATAAGTACCTTTGAAGAAGGGGCCTGTTTGCAGACGTTAAACTGATTTTTTTTCATCCTCTTCTGGAGTTGATAGACGTACTTGTCATCATTGCTCCTTTGAAAACAAGACAGAATTAAGTTAGTTATTGTACTGAGATGACTTCTTACAAGCTAGAACGCAGGAGTCGACGTCATTCACCTGTTTGGAGAACCCATCATGCCAGGAGTGATATGCAGACACTGAGGAGTCTTCACTTCGGGGAAACCTGTCGACATCGGTGTCAGTGGCTCCATTTCTGTCAATGTGAAGTCGTGGTCACTCGGACACATGGAGGGCATCTATGCATCAAGATAGCCACGAAGGGAACAGTTATCATTATCATTTTGTATGTGGTCATGATCACAAATTCAATTATTTTTTGTAAAAAAAACAGAAAGAAACAAACCTCAAAGCGTTTGTTCTGCATGTACGCAGAGCTGAAGACGTCCTCAACGTCTTCTCGGGGCATGGCCTCCAGGAACTGACGCACCTGCTGCTTTCTCTTTAAGGTTCCTGCTCGGGCAGATATCACCGGATAATCTGCATAGATAACCATGTCCTCTCATTTACTAAAAAAACTACATTTATTAGATCATTCTAGTAAAAAAAAAAAAAAAAAAAAAAAAAAAACAGAAAAAGAAAACACGAGTACTTCACTAACTACAATAAAATCCAATATGACTAATACGTAATACAACACCACAGTAACAAAACATAAGTAAAGATTACATCTGTCAGAGAAAAGGATAGTTTCACACTTTACTACGTCTTCAGCAGCGATGCAGTCGGCTGTGTGTGTAGTTCTGTTTGCTGACAGCCAGACACTATTCACATGATTTACAGCTTTACATATACAGTATATCCCATTCCTCTCATGAACTAGACCCAGACATTTGCTAACTCACTGTGTATTGCTTAGATTTGTCTATTGATATCAGAGAACTTTTTGCAACTGTACAAAGACAAAAAAGAAATACAAATGTTTGGGGCAAGGGCTCAGACACAGGCTGACTTGACAAATTGCCTCAAGTGATGTCACCTGAATCAAATCTGGGGGTGTGGGTTTAGAAAGAGTGAAATGACATCCCAAACTACACGCCTTCTCTACCTGTATCTTTTGGTGCTTCCAACTTCTTCTTTGTGGGTTTCGTGGCTCTCTTAGCAGGAGTCTGGGAGGTTCCCTGGGATGTGTGCTGGAAGTGGCACTCTCCTGCAGAACGTGTTCCAACCATCCTCGCCACCTTTGCCCAGTAACCTGCCATGTGCTTAGGATAGTAGGACACGGCCCTAGAAAACACAACGCGCACACGCACCAGTGGGCCGTGAGGTTATGATACCAAAATATGCAAAATGATACTATCTCATTCTGTAGGTTTACTAAACTTACTCTTGTAGCTTCATAAGCTCCGCCTCCGTCCACTCGTCAGCATCGTGCTCTTGCGGAATCGGTGCGTTGCCTTTGTTTGCCGTGGGTTTTTTCTTGCTGGTCTGTGTCAACTTAGGCAAAGGCTTTGTGGGTGATGATGACTTGGTCGATTTGCTCTGTTTTTGTTTTGTTTGTGTTACTCTGGTTCTCTTCCCCACTTCCTTCTCAATCTCATCAGAGGACTCTGATGACTCGCTTGATGGAAACACGTAGCTTGGCCGTGACTTGTTAAGAGCTCTCCTGCCTCCCTTTCTGTGCACTTCCTTCCCTGACTTTCTTCTCCAATTGACCTCCTCATCTGATGATGCTGATGTTTTAGAATCATTAAATGATTTTGGGGGTGCTGGGACAGCCCGCTTGCCACCCAAGACTCTCACTGAAGACCTTGTGGAGTTATGTGTCTGTTTTCTTGAAGACTTTTCAGGTTCCTTTTGCTTTTGAGGGACAGTGTCCACATACAATGTTTTCTCTGTAGCTGGACGTCTTCGGCTGGACCTTGTTTGTCTGCCACACCACTCCTCAGGGCTGTGAAGTGTCTCCACAGGAGGTTCAGGTGAATAAGAGGGCTTGTTTTCAGGCTTAGATTTGGCACTGTTGCCTTTGCGGAGTGGAGCCTTGACCCTCCTCAGAGGTACTGATGCTTCTTTGTCGCTGGCTGATTCACATTGCTGACGGCCTGGAAACATAGAAGACAGTTTGTCTGCATGCAACTCATAGCTTATCTCACAATACTAAGACTACAGCTAAACTATCTTTACCTTTACTGCAGGGCAGGAACACACGCGGAGGTTTCTGTGACGCTCTCGTAGACTCCGTTGTAGAGCCCTGCAGTGAGATACAGACATTAAACATGGTCACATTGATCAGAAATATCTGTTGTTTGTACATAGATTATTATACAACTCATGAACTCAACTTTAGGTGCTTACAGGGATGCAGATGGAGGTATCATAACATTCGTGGATGGTAACATTCATGTGTGCATCCAGAATGACTCTCCCTCCTTTCCAATACTCCAGAGGTGGCTTGATCACGCGACCACTTCGGGACACGTTTGGTCGAGACAAGGAGGCAGGAAGAGAGGAATCCGCTGGAGAAGGAGAAGAACAAGTGTACAAAACTGATAACACTCCTATTAACTTCAGCTATATTTTGTGTTTAGTGCATATGTGTAAATATCAGCATGCTAAACTTAGATGAATAACATGGTAAACATTATGGGGAGGAAAAAGTAACATTTTCTACAGATCTCTCAACCAAATGAATAATGGGTGTAGGAGGCTGCCATTATTCATGCCCGAGAACATTCTTGTTCTGAGCATTTATTTGCCAGGCTGTTAGCTAAAGCATTTAACGTGAACTCACGAGTCTTGAAAGATTTTTTCTTCTGCCGCTTCACAGTGTCAATGATGGAGGATGCCTTGGGTTTTGTCTTCGACGTGACACTTCCCCCCTTGCTGTTCCTCTCCGTTTCTCTGCTGGGGTCGCTGCAACACAACAAAAAATACTCAACTTTCAAAACTAACCATATGTGAATATGATTTTCAACCATTAGATGGTCATTATGTCTCATGCTTTAAATTATTCAACATTTCGATCAAAAGACAAAACAAATCTTGTATCTGTAACAGCATAAACGGAACAGTATTAGTATTCTTACTCGCTTGACTCTGATAGAAATCTCTCATAAAGGGCTTCCCAGTCTGGAGGAAACCCATTGGCAAACTTCTTCAAAAGCCACTTGGGCAACCCTGCAGGTGGTAAGTGAGAGGTACATGAAAAGAGTATTAATCCACACGGTATTCACAGCAACATACGTTTATGTGCAAGCTTTCTGTATTTTTTTAATGCATTTTTAACCTATTTCTGGCAAAGTGAAACATGTTTTCATTGGTAAATATCTACCCACACATAATCGGGCTTACCAGAGTCGGCGCTCATGTTCATCTTGTCACTCAAGATGTAAACCCTGCCGGAGACGGTCTTCACAACATTATTAGAAACCCGGGCCACAATGATGTTACTGTTCCATGGTATGTTTTCGGCCCTGGGCGGAGAAGACAAGTAAAAAAAATCCCAGTGTTTACATTAAACCACACACAAATCTGAAGAGATCTAAAACCTAAAGCATGGACACGTCTGTCTCACAGGACAGTAGCTGAGTAAACAATCTGCTCTAATGACCTTTGAATGCATCGTTTCATTTCATCAAGAAACACTTACCGGTGGATTCCATCAACAAACAGGCCCTTGTGATTCCTCCTCAGGAACCACTTTTTGAGATAAATCACACTCTCCTGCCAAAGAGGAAACAACACAAGTCCAATTTAAATCAATAGACAAAATTATCAAATAGAAGACAACTATGATTAACTTCAATATCCCATTTGATCTAACATGTACCCGTAAATCCAAACAATGAATTGACCAGTGGTCTGACTTTGTATGATAAATCAACATAAAATACTCTAATACCGCTTGCATTTAAGAGGTATTAATGTTAAAATAAGTTGCTACTCACACTTGGGAATTTTATGCTCTGGGGCCATTTGTTTCGCTTGAACACAGCGTCTAGCTTCTTCGGTATGGAGATCCTCGGCGTATTGAGCACAAGCGGGTCTTCCAGCGAAACAGGTTGTGGCGACACAGCAGGTGTCAGGACATCCTCAGAGGGGTCCGTGTCCGACAGGCTGTCAGCTGACTCTACTCTGGACCGGTTGACCTGAGCCACACTTTCTGGAACACTTCTAAAAGCAATGTCCTCCATCTCTCCCATGCTGTGGACTGTGGAGGGAGGCGATGTGTCTCCGGACTGATGGGAATCACCTGTGGAGAAGAAAGTAGATGATAGTATAAACACAAGTAAGCGACACGCAAACATGACGTAGAAACACCTAAACTGAAACAATACATGTCACCATACATGCACAGCTAACCGTTTTGGCTTATTTCCACTTCATAACACACTCACTTGTATTAAAGAGATCCCTCGTGCTGCTGCTGACTTTATGAACTTCCTGCTGCTTCGTTTTACTTTCCCTCTTCTTCATGTAAGTAAACATCTTAGCTGGAGACATTAGAGGACACTTTTCCACACGAACATAGCAATCTGTTCGAAACAACAAAGAGGAATCAGTCAATTTGTTCACATTAATAATGACTTTAAGAAAAGAATAAAACAGCAATGATATCTCACGTTTCATTGGTGATGGGAACACGGGTTCATGGAGGAATTGGTTCGCCTCTGATGCAGTAGATAATCCTCTGACATTACCCAAACCCTCAGTGCAAGTGTTGTTGTCCCCACTGAACGCACGGGAGGTTTTCCTTTCTTGTGGCTGACTTCTGGGTTCATTGCTGACCTCCTTTGTGCCGCTGGTGACTCTGTTAAACTCCTGCGGCTCACATTTTCTCTTTAACCTCTTCCTCATGGGGGAGAACATAAAGGCTCTAGACATCCGTGGGTCAAGAGGAGCACACCCCTCCACAAACACACTGCTTTCAAAGTCACTGTCCACTGGCTGTACCTTCACTGGCGTCCTGCTGATTACCTTGAAGCCACCCGAGTCTCTGATCTGAGGTGACTCTGTGTGGATCTGCTTTCTGTTGACCAGAGAAGAGGGGTGAGACAACGCTGTTGACTCCAGGAAAGCTCTCTTTCTTGGTGTGCACCCATGTCCTATTTCTGTCATAGGAGGCTTTTCTTTCACGTGCTTGCTGATACTGTCTGGATGCACGAAGGTTTTCTCGGGACTCGATATCGGCGAGAGAGTCAAGGCCTGCACTTCATTGCGATACGAACCGGACCTCTGATTCTTCTTCAGCTCATCGGTCATCCAGGTGCTCTCTGCTCTCTTCCTCGGTGACTTAAACACACCATGTTTGTCTCTAACGCTACACAGCGGGTCGCTGCCTGTAAAAGTCTCCTCCTTCGCGTGAATCGCTTCTCTCTTCACTTTCGACTTTAGCTTAGCGAACACCTTTGCAGGAGATTCAAACCGTGGTGTTGTGTGTTGTAATAAATGATGAAACGACGCCATGGTCTTTAGGAAAAAGAAAAACGATAGCTATACATTCGAGGCGTTTGCTAGCAGCTAGCTCGCTAGCTCGCAATTCAAATTTCGCATCACCGCCGCGTTTGGATAGAAACCTGTGACGTACTGACAAAACAAGAAACGTCACTTCCGCACAGTACTTAACCGTTCACAGTCCCCTGAGACGCGAAAGGGAAACATTAAAACATTTTGTAAATACATTTAACTGGGAGCTTACCCCATTGATATCTAATAACAAATTAAGTTAAAGAAATATCTGTTTTGTATTCAAATATTACCCCACAAACGATGAAAAGAAACTCAACACTAACACATGCAGTTGAACTTTCAAATACGTTGTACCCTCAATAGTTGTTTTACGTATATTTATTACTATTTATTATGAACCATTTTTACATTTTAATTTCTACATTTGTTTAATTTTTTTTATCCCGTGGAGGGCAGTAATACGACATGCAAAAAAAACATAGAAGAAGAAAATGCGTACTGCGCATGCTCGCCTCAAAGTCACACTTCCGGGCTAAGGTTGTTGATTTCTGAGCTGTCGCTGTCTGTCTGTCAGGTGTCGATAACATTGGTATTCACAGGGAGTATTTGTGTGGTATTGATTTTATGTAAATGAACATTGCGACTATTATATTTAATACAAAACGGACTGTTAGAACTGTAAATATAATTGGATATAAAGTGTTGTTTAGGTCAGCAGACTAAAAACTCTTGAACTGGTGTGACTGAAGTGATGCAACATGGCAGCAACTCCTCTAAACAGGTGTTTTCTGTCAGCACTAAGGAGACGGTGTCAGAGCCGTGGACTTAACTCTTTAGCAGAGAGGACAGTCAGTCGGGTGTCCTCTGTTGAGACATGTAGCCACAGGAGAGCAGAATGGAGCACACGCCTGGACAGGGTACCCTCGATGGAGTGGGACAGAAACAATGGTAACAGCAGCTCCCCTCTGCTCACGTCACTGTCGGTGGGTTTGGGACTCTGTGGTGCGGCACTTTTCGTCAGTCAAAAAGATGAACAAGTGAAGGACGGAAGAGCCTCGATATCCGGGCGGTTTGTTGAACTCACTCTGCCATCAGCTCAGTGTGCTGCTCCATTTAAACCCGACAGCCCCCGGTACAAATACAACTTTATTGCAGATGTAGTCGAAAAGTCCACTTCAGCTGTTGTCTACATTGAAATCTTGGGGAGGTGAGTCTACTGAAAGGGTGCTTTAGTTGCAAAATCAATTCATTTTTAGCATGTGTTGCACCAAATTCTCAGCTATGTTACCACTTTAAATGTTTGTTTTTATCATACTATATATAGCATAGCTTATTTTGATTAGTGTTACTCCCTCAGTATACATTGAAGTGACAGCAAACAAACTGTGTGACTCTATCTAAATCCTAATGTTTGTGAATACAGGAGTGTTCTCTAATAAAGCACATTATCCTGTTTACCTGGATCTTGTTGAAACGCCTGTTTGTCAATTGCTAAAATAACATTATAGTTTTCCTGTCTGTGCGGATTACTCTGAACACATTTTGCTTTCAGGGTGAATAAGATCAACTGCTTTTCCTGTTTTACAGACACCCATTTTCAGGAAGAGATGTCCCCGTTTCAAATGGCTCTGGTTTCATCATTAGCAGCGACGGTCTCATTGTAACCAATGCTCATGTTGTGGCCAACAAGAGAGGCGTCCGAGTGAAGCTCACCAACGGAGAGATGTACAATGCCACTGTGCAGGATGTCGATCCAGTGGCAGACATTGCCACCATCAAAATCTCAACGAGGGTGAGCGGCAATAATCTCCGCTAAAGGAACTGCACATTTATTTGTTTACATACAAGCTGTAAAGAAGTACTGTTGAACTGCTCTTTCTCTCCATCGCAGAATCCGCTACCCACGCTCACCCTGGGTCGGTCGTCTGATATTCGACAAGGAGAGTTTGTGGTAGCCATGGGAAGCCCGTTCTCTTTACGGAATACAATCACGTCAGGAATCATCAGCTCAGTACATAGAGGCAGTAAGGAGCTGGGCCTGTCCAACTCCAACATGGAGTACATCCAGACGGATGCAGCTATAGATGTGAGTATTAAAAGGATATATATGTACACAAAACCTTTGCAAAGAGGACACTAGTTGCTTAGACTTGAAGTTAGCCTGATGAACAGACAGCCACATACAGTACACGTTAGCAACAACAATGTATCAGGAAAAAAATTTACTGTGACTCAGAACGGTCTCATAATAACGGCACATGTAACCGATTTGTGTTGCAGTTTGGAAATTCTGGAGGTCCCCTGATTAACTTGGTGAGTCACAGGTCTGGTTTTCTTGTTGATTATCACATTCAAATGTCACCAAACCTGTTCTGACTGGTGTGTGATGCCTGACTGGACACAGGGTATATTCATTTTAGTTTAATTAATAGTGCACTTACAAGGAACCTTCATTTTTGTATTACAAAAAGTTGCATTAGTTTAACACTGCAAGAGTTTGACCTTACTGGACTTTGGCAGCCAAATAACACGCTATCTGAATGTGTTGTTTCTCCTCTTATTAGGACGGTGAAGTCATTGGTATAAACACCATGAAGGTCACCTCAGGGATTTCTTTTGCTATTCCATCTGATCGCGTGACACTTTTTCTCGATCAAGCATCGAAAAAGAAGAGTAAGAATCAAAAGCTACACATCGCACCCTCTTTCTGTCTCCCATATTCTCTGTAGCATCCAACTTCTCACTCTTATAAAATAAATTGTTTTTGCGCATCTTCTTCAAGACTCTTGGTTCGGTGAATCAGAGACGAAGCGGCGGTACATTGGCGTAATGATGCTGACACTGACGTCGAGGTAAACGCTTCACAATCAGACCGCTGCAGTAAAACAAAGTGTCGTTACAGCAGGGCTGGCACCACTGTGGCTAAAACCAGATGTGTTTCTGCTTCAGCATCATTGCAGAGTTGAAGTTGAGGGACTCATCCTTCCCCAACGTGACACATGGCATCTTGATTCACAGGGTGATCTTGGGCTCACCGGCCAACAGGTAAGCAGATCTGGATGAGTGGAGGAGGATCCTTCTTGCTCTTGAAGTTTCAGTGTTGAAGTCTGTGCTTTTCCCCTTGTCACATGAACATCTTTGATTTACAGCCGTAAGCAAGGATTTTAACTTGAATGGTATGTTGCTGCTAACCCACAGTACCGTCGTACTTGTTTCAGAGCTGGCATGCTACCAGGAGACGTCGTGGTGGAGATTAACGGAGAGAAGGTGAACACCTCGGAGGAGATCTATCAGGCCGTCCGCAGCGGCGACAAAATCACCATGGTTGTGCAGAGAGGACAAGAGTTGCTTCAACTACAAATGACTCCGGAGTGCACAGAGTGACACTCACTTCATGTTAACCTGAGGGCCAGACGGTCACATGGTTAGTTCATGCTTTAATGTAAGGTTCTGAGCTCCAGTATTTGATGACTTGTTAAATATGTGAACCTGTCAGACCCTAAAGAAAAAGAATAGATGAACAGCCTGGTATTTATCCAGGTATTGAGTACAATAAATAAAATGTGTCTTCTACCTCCACAAAATCCTTCCTCTTAATTGCCAAAGTAGCAAAACTAATCATGTACCATGTAATGAATTGTTTCTAAATTAATTGAACCTGAAACAATGTACTTTATTTAAAGCCATTTAATGTTGGACGGCATCAAGAAGCATGAGAGACCCAACAATGTGGCATGGATCAATGGTGTTTGCAAACAGGTTTGAGAACTCAATAGTGCTACAATATGAAAATATGAACATCCCACTAATTTTAAAATTAAATTTAATTATGTCACTCACAGTAAAAACCCAAAACATGAATTGACTTCATGTTCAAGAAAAATGCCGATCCTCTATGATGAGAAGCAAACAAAAGAAGTGAAGCAGTTACTCTCAGATTTCATAGTAAGAGAAGTCAAAGCTGTGAAGCCACACCAAGTAATTTCCCTAGTATATGTACAGTAACACACACTTACAGTAAAGTAATAAAGTGACATGTACTGGACTGCTACATAATTAAATGCATCTACGTCAAAGACTGATTGCTAAGTGGAGGGAACATTCAAACCACCTAAGGTCTAAACAATATGTTCGTACTTGATCTGGACTTAGGACATCTTGTTAGGTACAAGTACTACAACATACAAGTATGGGAGGAGAAATTAAATTGATCATTTAAATCCCATTAAAATGACTTTAAAAAGGCTTAATATATATTGCTGGTAATATTTTTCTTTTTAAGAAAATATAAATTGTGCGACTGAAGCTTACAATACACTGCTGGCAGTAGACCCAGGTTCTGTTGTGACCTGCTGGAAAAGGGGCATGTGCCGAGAGATTCCCCGGAATAGAGAGGAAATAAAAAAAAAAAAAAGACAATTGGACATCTCATGATGCCTGAATCCTTTGCACCAAAACCCAGATGCTGCTATGGTGTTTGCCACGGTGGAATGCTGCAGATATCACAAGGTGTACAAACAGCAGCCAGACGAGAATCAAACTCATACAGTTACATAAATAAGGAGCAGTGGGGCGAGGTCAGGGCTCTTGGAAAGGGAGTGACAATATGAGGGAGACATTGTAGTGTCCAGCAGTGAACAGGGACTCCTTTTATTTTTAGCTAGATTGTATTGACGTGGTCCAGAGCGCACAGCAGCTCCTCTCCCTGCAGCAGGGACTGACGGCCCTGCAAGGGGGCATTGACCTCGCAGTCGTAGCGGGTGAGCTGTGGCAGCGTGAAAAGGGAACCGGTGCCCTCGGCCGTGCTTCCCAGCAGACGACTCGCCAAATCTAAGAACAAGATATTTCAGAGTTATGATTCTGCTGGTGTTTAGTATCAAGGAGCAGTCTGATGTTTTTTTTATATCTCAGATCCAGTTTATTCACCTGAAGGCAGCAGAAGTATGGTCCTGGTTGTTGCTGACTTTGAGGCCTTCAGCTTTTTGCCCTGCTCCACTTGTTCCTGGGGCAAAGTTTCCTGTGGAAATCATCAAATGCAGACACTCAAATTCTCCATTTGTAAACATAAAGTCAGATCTATGTAAACCATCGTTGGATGTTGGTGACTTACCTGTCCAATAATCTCTATTATGTCACCCAGCTTTCTTTTGCGCTGTGAATTCTGAGCTGCCAGGGTCCTGAGCGAGACTTCTTTGTCCAGCTGTGGGGTCCTGTGGCACAGAAATAGTGATTAGCTAACCCAAAAAAAAGCCTTATAAAGCAATGAATATGGAGCTTTTGGAAGGCTTTACCTCTTAGCAACGATGGTGGCAGGATGAGGGGCGGTAAGTGGTGCCGGGGAAGCTGTGCGACTACCTGGTGCACTGAATGGGGAGCTGGGGTAGCTGTGAATGTCCTGTGTCATGTGGACTGGAGAATTCTGAAGGGACTGGACTGATCCGCAAGATAGAGACTCTTCTGGGGTCAGACTGCGCAGCTGGAAGTCATCATCCATGGGGATGTAGGGAGCCAACATCTCCAGATCTAAGTCTTCCATTGCCTTCAGGGGAGAAAAAAAAAGTCTAATGATAAGGATACAGAGATCCTTCTTCTATATTAGATCAACAACTAACCACAATGAACTCCACAGTGTCTCCTGGCATTATTACCTGTGTGGTGAAGGGGGCCTTGGGCTCTGTATCAATGGCAAACAGCTTCTCCACCAGGTCTAGTTTGAAATCTGAGCTCATCTCCGAGTCCATGGGATAACAAAAGTCCAGCGGACTGTCGGCCTAAAGAGAAGTCAAAGGTTATTCCCTTCTCAGAACACATTAGTAAGTGGAGGAAATACTGCAAAATGACAACAACTGACTGTCTGACCTCTGAGGAGCTGCTCGATGAGGTGCACCGGACTGGAGCATAGCTCTTCGCTTTGTCATCCTCAGAGCTGGTGGTGGCGACACGGAGAGGCTCGCTAAGTGGCAGAGCCAGCTTGTCGCTGGTGGAGGGAAGCATTACATCATTGTATAGCGGGACCTCCTCCAGCAGCAGGATCTCTGAATCTGTACCGGAAGACAAAGGGAATTAATAATGGTTTCAAACTCTGATTTCTACTGTGGAGACGTTTAAGTGCTGTGAGGCCACAAACCAGGGCAGCTGAAGTCCAGAGAGATGATGGCGTCTCCAGCAGCCGGGGCCAGCAGTGTGAGGGCCTCTGGCTGTGCCTTCAGCTGGTCATACAGGCTCGCCAGAGGCTTGGCCTCTACTGCCTGAGTGAAGAGTTTGATCACATCCAGCTCTGGGCCCTTCTTCTCGTCCTTCAGCAGGAACTGAGACATGTCTGGCTGGCTGCTCTCAACCACATCCTTTTCTTCCTCCTGCTGCTCCTCCTTCACTGGCTTCACATCCTCGATCTGCTCCAGGGACAATATCAGTTTCTCCTCCTGGATGCCACTGTAACAGCCGTGAGATTGACTTTACTGAGTATTTTTGCAATGGCTCTGAAAATACCACCACAAAAGAATAACAAAAAAAAAAACACGGTCTGTAATCTGTCTTTTGTACAAGCCAGATCTTCAGCCATCTCATTTTACACGAGAATAGAAACGTTACAATCTCTTCTGGAAATAATGAAGAGCCTTTATGGTACCTGAGCACAAAGTTGACACAGACAACACACTGTGGCTGGGAGTTCTTGTTGTTGTAGATGACAGTGGCTTGTGTTTCCACCCACACAAAGCCGCCTCTCTTGGCCAACATCCGGTACTGACCTGTGCTCACTTGGCCCTTTGCAAACACTAAGACCAGCGAGAAACACAAAGGAAATAAAGAACAGATAGATTTAGACATTTGGTGAAAGGTTTGGCAAAAATAACATCTGAAATGTGTTAAGTTTTAATTCAATGCACTCTTGTTCTTCATGCTTACAGTTGTGGTGAGTCTTGGTAAGATGGTCCGAGTCCAGAGCATGATAGTACTCATACACAGAACGATTCAACAGGTCTTCTGGATCATAACCCATGAGCTCAGTGATCCTGGTTTAAAAAAAGAAAAAAAGTCTCAATTCCTCTGCTGACATGCAGACGAGGCTTCTGTAGTACCTACAATGGACACTAGGTGGCTCTCTGTGACTGCTTAAGAGAGCTTTGGCAATAATAACAGTAAAAGCACAGGCTCCATGTCAAGCTTCTTAATATTCACTCACCTTTCGTCACAATATGTGAACTTCATGTCCATTGTGTGGCGGCTGAGAAAAGTCTTGGTGTCAAGAGGGACCTCAATGTTGGAGGGATGTTGGATGGGGTCGCAGACCAAAACCAGGTAGGGGACAGGTGGCTCCTGGTGCCCGTTGGGAGTCTCCTCGGTGTGCGTGGCATATACACGGACATGACCGGAGCAGTGGAGCACCTACAAACAACAGGCCGGTCATAACATTTCTATTAGAATTTCCAGACCCCCCCAAGGAGAGTGAAATGTTTCTGAAGCAGCAGACACATAATTAAAATGACTCATGTAAATCCTCCCTGACTCCACCACTGCCTACCTTCCATGTAGCTGATTTGACGTTGACCGTGCGGCCCCTGCTGGTGAGAGTGCATTTCATTCGGAGGAAGAAGCTGCGCTCGGTGTTTGGTTCCTTGGCCTTTTTGGAGCCTGAAATCACAAACGGGAAGAGAGGTTGACTGCCTCCATCTTATCTTTTCATTCAGAGTTCACATTTGCATTTTGAGGATACATGAGGCTATAGAGCACTGTGGTCATTTGACAGCAAGCTAAATAAATGAAGTGGAGCGACCGGCCGTTGTAGCTGAAATATCTCTGCATGTAAACTGACTGAAATGCATGGCATGCACTGATAACTAATTATGTTATGAAGTACATTTCAAAAGGGAAGAACCGGGGCGTTTTAGCCTAATTCATTTCACATAAAAGTTCTAGTGAGAACCTTAAATTAACTCACTGGGAATTATACAATAACAACAAATTCAATCCACTGACACAAAGCAAAGCTCAATTGTGTTGTGCAAGCAAAATAGGAAATGTGCCTTCTGTGCTTTGTGAAAGGTCACTTAATTCCAACACTAGCCAATTCTAATCACTTTGACCTCTGGACTGAAGAGGGAAACAATAACTCGTTCTGACAGCCTGCTGCTTTGAATTTGCCAAAAAAAGAGTGAAAGTGCTATTGGAGCACAGTCAGACCTGACAGAGTGCGTGTGTGTGTGTGTGTGTGTGTGTGTGTGTGTGTGTGTGTGTCCCCGATTCTGTCAATTAGTGAGGTCATATAATTTGTCCCTACTCGCTGTTGTCCCTCACCTGTTTTGTGGACCAGCATCTCCCTCAGCTCTTCCTGGTCACAAGGATGTATATAGTCAAACACACTGTGTCCACACAGGTCAAACTGCATCAGAGGGAGGGAGAAAAGAGTGAAAGTCCTGTTACCATATACATGTACATGCAGCAGTTTATAGTTGTTCATGGTGGACATTGTGTGGCAATTTCTATAGTTATTCCATTAAATGTATATGTGGCTGTTTATTGAGCAGTATCTGTAAAAACCTAAGATCAACCACATTTAAGTTTCTGACTCCTGCTATGCTATTTTCCAGAGGGTCTCTTTAACGTTTACACACAACAGGTCGACTCAGACCAACCTGTTCCAGCCCGAGGCACTTGTTGACATTCTCGGTTAGATAGATCATGTCTCCATCATCCGACAGGACCAAAAGAAAGCCCTCAAGAGCCTTTAGGTAGGAGCTGTTTAGCTGTGATTCAAGCTCGGTTTCCTCCTCGGTGATTGGCTCATCTGGAGGAGATAACATGGAGAGAGAGGTAAAGGAAGGTTGGAAAAGACAAAAAAAAACAGAGGAAATTGAGATGAAAAGATGTTTAGGGTGTTTCCGCCAAAAGATCCTTTACATTATTTGTATTGTAGTTTATCACAGTTAAAAAAAAAAAAACAATGAAAATGTATCTGGCACCTTTATCAAAACAATCCATTCTCAAGATGCCTCTAAGATAATAATGGAAATGGCTGCAAAATGTAATCATCACATGGAGACCAAAAATAACAAAAAAAATACACACTATGCCCCAAGATAAATAGTTCAGCGACAGGTATAACAGCTATAGACACTGACCAGTGCTGAGAAGTTTCCTCATGCGCAGGTAGCTGATAATCAGCCTCATTATCGAGGCTTTGTCCAGGCTGGAGCTGACGCTGTGGGGCAGGGGCAGCTCCTGTGCCAGCTCGTAGAACACCTCCGACTCCTTCCCACGCCGGCTTCGCGCCGCATCCCTCGACTTCTCCTTCCTGCGGTCCGAGCTCACCCTGCAGGAGACAGGTGGAGGGTCAGCCAAATCCTGGCCACCAACTGGTTCAATACACAGAGCTGACATCTCCCCAACCCTTTTCCCGACTGAGAGTGTCTGGTCAGCTAACCGTCCTGTGACTGGGGAGGCTGCAGCAGCTGGAGCCCAAAACAAGCAAGTTCACAGCCAAGCTTCTGTCTGGACCCCGGTCAGACTCATTTACATAGATGGCTATCTGCAACCGTCTTATTGGCTGTTGACCAAACAAAATGGAGTCCGCCCACTCAGACTGATTGGCTGGGAGGCAGGGCATGGAGTCTCCTGTCTGCACAGTCAAGCTACACCAATCATCCTGACATTTATGAGTCTGGCTGAACGGATCTTCAGGAGAGAGAATGATAACACACTAACTCAGAGATCGCGCTCTCACACACACACACACACACACACACACACACACACACACACACACAC
>NW_022280037.1:4375108-4413225 GCF_004355925.1 Anarrhichthys ocellatus | reverse complement strand
ACACACACACACACACACACACACACACACACACACACACACACACAACACCTTCAATACCAGGACAAACAAACGGTCTTATTTTCCATTAGCATGCCTCATAACTTCTTACCGCTTGTGCTAACCCCATATTAGATCAAGCATTTATCCAAAGTCTAATGGACCCTCAACACACTGTAAACAAGTTCTTAAGACATTACAGTATATTAAAATGAGAAGAACAGCAGACTTTAAAAAGGACACAATTCACGTATTCCCTTTATTTTACTGATGTGTCTAACAATGGAACAACCGTGGCTTTTAAGCCAAGCACTGCTTTGAGTTTTTATTCGTATTGATGAGCACGTGGGCAACTCTCATGATGTGACCACCAACATAAATAGACTCTAAATGTGCAACATAATAGTCAACCTGACTGATTTTCTGCCATTATCCCCTCTCACAACCACGACCCCATAACCTCCAAAGCATTTAGATGACACCGAGGCAGCATCACCACAACAGAGATGGCAGTTTAAAAGCCCGTGGCTTTTGAAATGTACACCTAATTGAAATTGATCTGTGATATACTTATAGCATTGACCGAGGACATGTTGTTATTTAAAGGCTCTCTCGCAAGAAAATGGACCGGCTGACTGAAATCACACTCCTGCATATCAGATCATCTGGCAGGGCTGCAGACAGAGCTTTCCTCGGGTAAAGAAGGGAATGCTTTTGGATCAAAACTTTACATCAAATACGGAAAAATAAAAACCTCCTCTGGGTAAAAAGTCGGAGCGTAACATTTATCTCGTAGGCAGCGTCAACAACCGAAACCTAAACCTGAGAAAAACACCTGTGAGTCTGTAAACACGTGGGGATGTTTGTATGCAAACAGTTGTACATAGTTGCACAAATGCACTAGGAGCTGGGTGTTCAACTGCAGAAAAAAAACACAAAAACGAAGTAGAAACCACTTTTCAAACCTCTGAAATTCTTTTTAACCAACCAACCCAACCCATCTTTAATCATGGCTCAACCACAATTCTACTGGATACCTTTCCATCCTCATGTAATTCCCATTTGATGACAAATGCCCACGGAGACAAATGATCGTCACTGAGGTTCTTGGTGGAGCATAAAACAAGAATCTTCCTCCTCTCAAGGATTAGTGAGTCCGTGTGTACTGGAAGATAAACATGTTTCAACCCAGACTGCAATTACAGCTACAACTGTATACAGTCACCCACATGTTTGCACAGTTGCAATACAATACCGTTGACAAATATTTACGATATCTTCTGTCAACTCCACAGGAGATCCAGACATCATGACAGATAATCTCAGAGTTATGCTACCTCTGTGTTGTATTACACTTCCTTTCTTACAGTCTGACTTTTGGCTCGTACAGTAACAATCACCTCCTCCGACCTACATTCATGTAAGTTCATGTATCGTCACAGGGTGAAATAAACTCCACACACATTTATAAACTGTGGTCCCCCTGGAGGCCAGATGATGTATTAGTACAGGCCTGTAGACAAATTGATTCCTCTGTAGTGGCTGCTCCCATATTGTATCACACAACTTTATGCAAATGTTACTCAAATTAAGTTCAGCTGTAATACAGCTCCACTGAATAGAGGGAGTCCTGCATTCAACACGGCAAACTGTTCAGTGTCTGCGCCACTGTGTATTACCACAATAACAGAGAATGTTAGTACGTAAAGTCCGTTGTACTTATTCAAACATACAGATCACAAAAGACAGCAGATTGTGTTGAAAGCATAAATCGGTTCACAGGATCCAATATTAAAGAATCATTTTCAGTATTGTGATACTTCATTATAAAGACGTTTTCAACTACGGGGGAGAAGAAAACTGCTAAAACGTATTATACATGAAACATGCAATGAAATGAAACAGTTCCCTTGATGTTAATATAAAGTCACCGTTACGTAACACTATTAATGCACATGGTCATGAATGCCCAGCAGCCCTCTGCTTGATATGCCTCACTGGATACACAATCACATGTCCAGCCCCGCTTTAATTACACTCGTGTTGTTTTCTGTTAAGAAATATGCTATTATGTAAACAACATCTATTTAAGTTGTTAACAGATGTGAGCGAGTGGATTAGAGCTTATTGGGAAAACACCGCATAAAAAGAAAAGTGAGCCTCGCCAATGCTACCAGAGTTGTGTATGCTGTTACTACGGGCTGACCTATTTTGCTAGAGAAATGTTCTCACGGTCTGTCAATCATTTGTAGTGCCATAATAAACATTGTCTTATCCATTATATAATCCAACACAACTAAAACCTCGACCCAATATGAAACGCAAAGCAACACTGAAAGTAAAACCTTTACTCACAAATGAACCTGTGCCATGATATCAATATACGTAGTGTGTGACATTTCTGGGAACAGCATAGTAGTGGTTTCCCCTAAATTCTCAAGTATTTTGCTATTACCGTAGTACCAACATCTTTAAATAAAGTAGTTTATGAAGCCTTAAAAAGGAAAATAAAAAGCTAGCATACGGGGTAGTATCAGGTGTTAAAGTCGTTACTACTGCTGTGCAGAGAGTTACTGGAGTTTGACCCATTTTAAACTACAACAGACTCCTGGTGTAAATTTGAAGCTAAATCAGTTTTTGTTAGTCCTCGTACACAATAAACCTTAAACATTCCTTAAACAGTAATGGACAGACTCATATCTTCATTCTTCCTAAGGGCAGTTCAAAACCAGTACGATATATTGTACAATATAACCGTTAATAAATAAGTTCACAGTAGTCAATAATATGAATTATTATTGACTACTTTCAAAAGGGACTCTTGCCTATCAAGAGGTCTGGTCCTGGCAAACATACTCAAACATTACTCACATCATTTCATTCACCAAGCTAACATAAATCAAAGTCAACTACAACTGATTAGATTTGTCCCACATACATCCACCAAGTGCAACGTACACAATTCATTCTTCACAAAAAAACACGGTCCATTGGAGAGTCTAGTCTGACTCGGCCAACAGGGATCGTACAGCCTCTGACTGATCAAGTATTTTACTTCAACTTTCCACGTGTTATCATTTACGAAGCCTCATCTCTGACGTGTGTTCAATGGAAAAGGGATATTTGGGAACGTTAAAAATACTGCCTTGGAGAAACCGACCGATGCTTTGCATGACAATATGATATATTAAAATAGCAGACACTCATAAATGCTTGATTCTTTTACATTTTACTACTAATGCAATTTTGCAGGGACAGGATTTACTTTGATGAGGGAAAGAGAGGGTCCTGGGAGACGGGTCGAAAGTCAAAGTTTCAGAACATTTAACATTGATGCTGCTGACCTGCTTTGGCCTTCCAACCCATGACCAATTAGATAACAGTTTACCAAAAAGATATAGTGCTATAGTGTCTCAGTGCTTTCAAAATACATGAGTTTAATTTAAATATGGCTATTCTTCAGCATCACTTAAAGTTATTTGTGACGATTTGGCATCATAATGTAGTTCATAGTTATCATTATTTATAGTTATTATTATTTGTTGACAGACAGTGGCATCATCCGTGAGCCCAAAACTAAAAAAAGAAACATAAATCCCCATATGAATCCAGATTTAGGTCAATTAATCCAAGGCAATATCAAATAAAATACTGAAATGTTATTTGGGCACATTGTGGACACTAACCTTTGTAGTAGTAACGTACATAGTTAAATTGTACAACCTAATGAGCACAGTGGCAAATATATTCAACGACAAATTATAAATGTGCAGTCTGTTGAAGAAATGACGCATCGAGGTATTGTTTTCAAACTTGCTTCCTTTCATTGTTTTTAAACACTTTGTCAAAGCCATGCTGACAGTGGCTTTGACAAAGTGTTTGAATAAAGACAGTGAACAAAAGATGCGTCCTTACACAGATACATGTGGCATTAAACATCTTATTGCAATTTTTCAGACCTCACAATTAAAGTTTAGGAAGTTTCAACTGCTTGTTTTCCTTTATATAGCTCACTGGCAAAAACCTCTCCACATTTTTAAACACAGCAACATGCTAGCTCGATTAACTTCAATGAACATCCAAAGAAAGCAGAGATTTATCAGTTTGTTATTATTATTTATTTATTTTTTAAAGCCTTCAGTGCACATTTTCTTATTTCTGTCTTTAGTTACAAGATGTGCAAACACAACCAACGAGACACCAATTCCTTTTCAAGTTCTTACTAGCCTGAACAAGTACTCCAACAATAAACCGCAGGGCAATTTACAAATTGGCAGGCAGTGAATCGCAAAACACATTTGGCTCCTCCTATTGACGTCAAGCCCCAGTGATTAAGAGATGAGACTGATATCACACCACAGAGGCACCTCACAGATACCAGCTTGAACTGCATCAAACCGACCACGACTCTTGATTTCTACTAAGATAAAAACAAATAACACAAAGCTATTTATTGAGACTAAACCAGTTATTGAACCTATCTTAGGCCTATACCAAGTGAGCCTATCGGACAATGGGATGCAGTCTATGACAACACATCCCCACCAAACTGAATTTAAGGACGATAACTACATGCAAACTATTTAACTGTTCAGCCTATAAATAAGACACATGAACACAGGGGTCACTAATAGGTGGACAGCGGTCCGGTTCCGGACCCAAACGTCGTTGTATTCCGGACCTGGACTTGTAACCGGATAGATAATTGAAAATGATTTACTTTTATTTTAACCGGCGCAGCTTTTCCAGCCTTTACGGCACTCATTCAGTGGTCCAAAAAACACACCGACCAATTACATGCGTTGTAAATTGTAAATACTACTCAGCCAATCAAATATGTGTATTCTGATAAGCGTCGCAACTCCAGTGACATGTACACACACACACCCCCCCCCCACACACACACACACACACACGAGAGAGACCCAACAGTTATTTCACATTGGGTTCGCCAAGAAGAGAAGTGTGGACAGCAAAACCAGAGGCCTTAAACAGGAATGGACAGACTTATATCTTCATTCTTCCGAAGGGCAGTTCAAAACCAGTACGACCAGTATATTCAGAAACCGTGACAGTTATTGAAAGCGGCAATGTGAAGCGCCACCACGAGACAAAGCACACATCTTTTGACCAAACCAATCCACTCGCATCCGAAATGAAGGCACACAAAATAAACAATCTAAGAGCCCAATATGATCAGAATCCTAACACAGTAATTCACTGTCCAACACTGATGTTAACAGAGAGAACTAGAGCTGAAACAAGTAGTTTCAACAGATAAAGTCCCTGCACACAGATTTCTCTTTTTAGAAGATGAGAAAAATATGGACATCGTGGCTTTTTTGATTGACTAAATCATAAGTCACAGCACAAGTTAGACATTATTTTGATGAACCTTTCTATGAGGAAATTCTCTCTAACTGGACCTCGCTGAATTTTAATTGAATACCCCGGTAGTAACACATGCCACGCAAGTTTGGTACAAGTGCATAACACCAACAGCCGTAACAAGATCTTAACAACAGCTCAGTAGGACTTAAGTATGTGGAATGAAACTTAAGCTCTGTGAAACAACTAGCAGCCATGTTGAGTTTACACTTTTTTCAAAGACACCATTACCAACTGTTGAAACACAAGGTCATTTTAGGAGGACCCTTTAATTCCATTTTAACCTAACTTTACCAAGAGATTGTACAGGAAACCTAGGTGCAAAGCACATCCTCCTCTATGACCATTTTTTAAATAAGACAACACTCTTTGAAGTTTTCTTGTGTTGTCCTCTGTGGAAGAATTTCATTCCTGCTATTTCACCCCCTCATCCCCATGTTCCCTGCCCACTATCAAGACTCTGCTCTATTACATGTAATTATTTTTTTTCAGGACTGTCTATATTTTTAGATGACTTTTCGGTCTTGCACCTGCTGTTTCTATTGGAACCACCTTTCCCTCCATCTGGATCTGTACAGTAAGTGGAACCAGGACGGATATGTTGCAAAAATCAAGCTTTCTTCAGCACAAGTCCACATATTTAGTGTGTCTGTCAATGATATAAAGGCCCTCAGTAATCTGCTGAAAGCACAGCAAAGTGTTAATGATCCTATTCTAAAGTCAATACTAACTAATTATTACTATGTTATTAACAAAAGCATGTCAAGAAAAACCACGAAGGTCAACATTACACTTAATAATGCAGACTCTGCCAAGCTTGAGTTTTACTCAATGATAGAAAATTATTTTCAAAAAATGTATTAGTCAGAACATAAACATCTATTTTGTTTGTGGTTAAGAGTGAATCATTAATATCATGTATTATATAAAAAAATATTTAATACATCATCTCAAAGTGTTGGATGTCCGAATGAGGATTGATAACCCAACTGCAGACAGACTCAGCAGCTAAATATTTGGGCTTTTTGCTGATGATTACAGGTGGTGAGAACAATTTAGTGGAATTAAAAGTAGTGTTAAATCCGACTATTACCAAACAAGTTTTCCGCGTACACTTACATGGTAACTTGAAATAAATTATAATAACTTCTCTAATTAAACTTTACCATGAACTGCTTCCAGGACAAAAAAACAAAAAAGAGAAATTCAAACCAACGCCAACTTCACTCAACCCTAAATATTTCATCAGCAACCGCACACCACTGTCACGTGACTAGCGCCGGCAGCTTCTCAACGATGAACACTATCATGGTTGGCACATTACACACAAACAGTATGTCACATCACACAGCAGTTAGTTTACTATAAAGTGGATTTAAAGCTAACACATGTGTCAGACTCTAAGTAAACCTTACGCTAGGTATTACATTTAGGAGATCTCAACACAGATCAAAAACAAACCGGTAGTAACGATAGCTGTTCAAGATCTATTTAATTTCAAAGCAGATTTTATCAAAATAAACACCTGCAGCTTGGTATGTCAACAGGTCAACGTCAACAGCTCTGCGGAAGCTAGCTAGTAGCTTGCTAACGATAATAGCGTCGTTAGCAGACGCATTGTGTCGAACAAACAGACAAAACTATCAGTAAACGTTGAAATAAAGCACATAATGTCACATCACGAGTAGCAGTCAAACCCCAATCGAAGACCAAAGTTGTTATGTTAGCTCTTAAACGAGCCTGAGTTAGCCTGCTGCGTGGCATTGCCCGACGTTAGCATTTCCGTTACCTTTTCTTTTCTGGTACAGTTCCTGTGTCCATGTCAGGACGAAAGGACCAGAGTTGAGTCTCTCTCTCAGTATCAAGCTGTGTCCGCGCCCGTCGAGAAATTTACCAAAAACCCCGCGATTATTCACTGGTGTGAGTCCGTAAAATCCTCAAACGCTTTGAGTTCTCACTGTTTAAATGTGTTTTCATCCGCTAAACACCATCACATTTGCCTCCTCTTCTCCAGAGACAGTGCCACGCTGGTGAGAGACACCGTACAGACACTCCTCCTGGCTCCGCGGGGACGCGCAGTCACATGCCCTCTCCATCGAGGACGCGCACAGAAAGCCTGGTGAAGCCAGAGGAAACAAAGCATGAACTGTAAATGTCGACTACACTTGGCATACAGTGTTTGATTCAACTGTCCGTCTATGACACCAACATAGACCTTACAGGGCTATACGGAGTAGAGTGCTGTTTATGTCTCTTTTGGTTTTAATACTCCTGTCATGTTCCTTCAGATTTATAGTTGTAGGGTGTTTTGATATTAAAAGCCTTTTATTAAGTGTCCCAGGATAAACGCTGCTGTGCTTTTACTTAGTACTCTTCAAATGGCAAATTTAAACTGTTTTTTAACCAAAAATGCACAACATGAAACACTATCCTCGTCTTTGCCTCCCCCACCAAACGGACCCTGCCCTGTCCCCCTCCAGTTCCCACATTGTCCAAATTAGTTTTTTTCAAGAATTTCAAACTTAAGGGTTAATCCTTTTTCAAAAGTTAAAGTGTATTGTTGTGACTTTAATTAGTTGCTTACTTGCTTGTATGTTTTAGACATATTTTCTCTTCGCATTTTAGCATTACTCAGATGTGTGCATTTGAGGGGTTTCAACTAGAATCCACATCACACTCACTGGCTTGGTGATGGTTTTGGTTATTCTCCTGAAGTGGTTTGAGATTTCTTTCCTGTCAGGCTCCTCATCCCATACCACTGTTTGGCAGCTATTCACATCAACTGTGATACAGCTTTGGGAAAGTAAAATATTAGGAAATTGATTTCCCAACCCAAGTTCACTCCTCATTAGATGTTAAATTGCTATATTGCCTAACAGTTTTTGTCCTCTTACTACGCACATATTGCTTGTTACATCTGGAAAGTGACGCATTTAAGCAAAGCTTCGCCAGACTGTTGGCTGGGTGGCACAACACGTCAGTTTGTGTGTCAGAGCAGCAGACTTTGACTTGAGAACAAACAAACACATGACCAGAAAAGCCATGAGTAGCTTTGCTATGCCTTGTGAATTTATTTTTTAGGCCAATAAACCAGAGTGTGACTAAGAAAATCAGTGGAAAATTATATAAGGATTCATATGGGTCTTACACTACGCTAGTAGCAGCACTTCAGCAGCAATGACTGAGCCTGTTTTCAATCCTGAGTGTTACAGATTATTCAGTTGCATCAAATAATGTTTATGTATTTAGTTTAACTTGACGATAGTCTGGAAGTTGTCTACGATGCTAGCCACACCGCTTTCTATTCTTTTGGTCACTTCAGAAAGGTGTTATATTCCAAGCTCTGCCAGTTATCTCTGCAATAGCAAACGGTGTGAGATTATTTTTGTAACATATTTATAGTGAGCAAACTTATGAAAAGCTAGTTTATTATTGTCGCAAAAACTTTTCTTATGTCTTGGGAGTTCAGTGAAAACACACTGATGGGACTCTGTGCTGTGAAACAACATTAATATAATCATTTTAAAGAGAAATGTTGAGATGTACAAGAAAGATTGCATTGTTATTGTAACAATGGTCATCATCTGATTGGATTCTGGAACTTTGTGCAGATGCACAAAAAGCCCAACAAGTAGGAAACATTAAGATTTCTACAGAGAATCACTTAGGTGATGTCTGTGTAGTTTTATTTCTTCTTCTGCTACTTTCGGGGCATCAATCCTACAGGCAGGACAGCAGAGTCAAACAGTGATTCAATCAAGCAGTGAAGAGGCACTGCTGGCAGACATCAGTCAGTCTCAGTAATAGAAGCTGAGACAAGGCTCCTCCATCTTTCCTCTCATTCAGACATTACCTGAGGAAAGCTGCCAAACGGGGTCCCGTTAATGGGTAAACAAACACTCAAGTCATTTAATCCAATGTCCCATTCTTTGTATAGAGCTCACCGCCCATGTTTGTTAAGGAACGCTTTAAGTAGATAAGTTGGATGCTATTAAATCCCTGAGATCAATGCACTTTTTAAAAGTTAGGTGTTTTAAAGTTAAAATGCTGTTCAACAGGATTTGTTAGGAAAGTTCAGTTGCATTATTAGAAACCATTTTTAATTTGTTTTTGTAAATAAACATTGCTTTGCATTAGCTCTTATTTTGTGCTGTAAAAGCATAGCAGCACTGCTTCCAGTTTCAGATTAGACTAAACCATATACAATACTAATTCACAGTATACAGCCACACAGTTCTCAACAGGATATGGGGCTGAGAAGATAAACAGATGTAATGTGGAGAACTGAAGACTTCCTCCTTGAAACTAACAGGAAGAGTTAACCTCCGTTCTGAAAGGTCAACACAGGGAACACAATATACCTTTCAATGCAAGTGTCTTTTTTTCCTTTGTTGTTGTCAGCAACAACACATACTGTATTCACGCTTCTTAAAGTGTCCCAAAAGCATAATTCTTGTCTTCTTGTGTCTTCCTGTTTCAAACAAAGCCAACGGTAATGACGCAGTGTGGTTTCCTGTTTAGTCTACAGGTTTGCAATCACAAAATGAACTGTTGAAGGCCCTCACCATGATGATGCCAAAGTTACTGTACCGAAGGGTTAACATTTTAGGTTCTCTCTCTCTGTCTCCTCCTAATTTTAATATTTTCACATTGAGGGTGGTCTAAGTGTTCAGCAGGGAGGGTATTCAATAACTTTTATGGGATTTGCAAGTTTGAAAATGCCCCCGCCTGAGCTCTCATTACCCAGGCAGTCTGCCCACGGACCTGGAAGCTTTCAAAGGCTCCGTTTGTTGAGAGAAAGAGAGAGAGCGAGAGAGAGAGAGAGAAAAGGAGAAAGAGAGTGTTTGTGTGTGCGTTTGTGTCTGTGTAAGCAGAGAGCAGCTTACTAAATGATTACTGTTACTCTTGAGAAAACTTCAGACGCACCAAGACTCACTTGAATATGGCAATTGGCAAACACCATACCAGCATTGTTCCCCTGTGTGGCGAAATCTCAAAAGTTTTGGATGTCTGAGTCAGCGTGAATCACCACAGAGATTTCACCTCAGATGAAGCGTTGCATAATCCTCAACATGCCTGGGTTATTCAATTGCAAGGAGAATCATTGAGACTGATGCCAAGTTTTTCTTACGGAGTTTGACCTATATACATCATCTATTATCCAAAACTGACTGCAGCTACTTAGACAAATCATCCCTGTAATTGCTTTAACTATCACTGTGCCACTGTGTGTGGGTCAGGTTTTCCACAGTAGGGTCACATCATTGAGAAACTATTTCATCTGCTCACTCAGTTAGACTTTTCTGGGAATCTCTGGCCGGCTGGCTCATTATTTCTTCCTTTCCCTAGACAGTGTACATGCAAAAATAAAACACAAACTACGCCATTGTGCTCATAAAAATACTTCTTTCATTTGAAGTTACTGGAAGCGAAATCATCCAGAGCAAAATGTACAGTAACATTCTGAGGTTGTTCACCTTTGTCAAACAAGTTTACAACATACCAACATGTCAAATACACCATTTCTACACAGACACTTGAACGAATGTGTCCAAACGGCAAAACTAAATGTCATTTTTGAGAAGATGACCACATGCCACTCTTTGGGGAATTATAGGAATGCTTAAGAGTTCATCAGGTGCAGCCCCAGTTCTCGTTGAGCATGTGTTTGACTGACTCCTTGGCAATTTTGCACCGTCATGTCTCTGGGGAATGTGACAGCACCATACTGCAAGTACCACTGGGAACTGTCTTAGAAAAAGCAACAGACACAGAGAAGAGGGCAGGATGATTGGCGGATCCACGAGGAGACCCTTAGCTCTCCTGCAGTTCAGGCGAGGTGTAGGAGAAGTCACGAAACTCTTCCTGATTGATGGAGGGGATCAGCGGGTCATCGATGGGCGTGAGTGTGGGCTCTTCCTGAGTAAAATCTGGGTCAAAGTTGTTGACGTCTTCTGGTGTTTTCTGGAGGGGAATAATAAAGAATGATCCATCAGCAGCAAGATTTTAGCAAAAAAACACAACCACATGGTAAGACAAAGTCAAACACTACCTAATGTCTTGAGTGTCCTCATTATCATTTATACACACACCATCATGCCATCAATAAAATCATTCATGTCACTTACGATCCTGGGCTTGAAAGGTGGCTCCATTTCTCTACGATTCAGCTTCTCCCAATCGATGCCAGTGAAGAAGGTGTGGCTGGTCACAGCGCTCTCTCCAACCTCTGAGGCCACACAGCCCAGACGCCGGGCCGGGTTTTTGGTCAAGAGCTGTGAAAACCAAATGATGGATGAATTCAGAGAGATTAAATAAGAAAATATTAAAATCTGTTAATTATCAAGAGAAGATAACACATAATAGCAACAGTAGATCAATTATTTATGATCCGTACATAGTGAGGAAATATGACATGTTATTCAACTAGATCAGACCAGATTTCTTTGGGAGTAATGCCAAACTGGAGTTCAGCCATGATGACATGCAGGCAATACCCGCCTCCCAACTTACTCAAAACAAACACACCCTGGCCTGTATCTGGCCCATCCCCCAATGCTTCAGTTGAAGAAAGTTCAACTGTGCAAGTGCAACTAAGGTGTCTCGACTTCCCGGTGTTGTAAGCAATAAAAAAAAAAATAGAACAGCGTTCTATTTCTCTGCAACCAAAGTAGTGGTGGGCTGTAGAGTCCAGAGAAAGAGGTCCAAACAAAACAAACTCAAAATTGAAAAACTTTTTAACTTGCCTCTGGGATGAAACTGAAAGCACAAATGTGTTTTGGAAAGCTCTCTCTTGGCCGAGGAGTCCGTGCACACCCGAGGGCTGGCGGTGACATTCAGACTAGGCTGCAACAAACTGACGGGCCGTCGTCTCCACAGCGAAAGTGGCCCGATTAACCCGAAGTCATTGGAAAGATCAATAGGTCTCGCTATATCAGTTTCAAGACACTATTAACCAACAATGGCCTAACTGACACCACATGCCTCAGACAAACTAAGTTCACAGAGAAAGAGTGAGACAAAGGAAATAAGAGAGACGTAAATGCAGATGAAGAGGAGCGGCACTAAAGGGGAGATAAGGAGATAAAGAGGTGTGATTGAACTTAAAACACTATACTGTTTACAGCTTTGCATAGTTTAGTCCTTTTTTTCTTAATTTTTGCAAGACATAGTTTCATGTTTATGTGGTCACTTGCTAGCATGAATTTGATGACTTGGTTTGTAGTTAATGGGTTAAAATATATATATATTTTTTAAAACACACCAGTACACCAGTATGGCCCATGAAGTGGAAATAATGAGTTAGACAGACAAGCAGGGGTCAATCAGTTGAGGAGCTTACAGACCACAAAACTTAAGAAAATGTACTGCACTGAGTTTGGTGCCATCTTTCCGTCAGCTACACGTCAGCTGTGCCATCCTCAGCACCAGACCTGCCATGTCAGCACTACCACATGAAGAGGCCATTCTCCACGACAGCAGCAGAAAGAAATGCTGAAACTCTTAGTTGATTGTTCAATTAGTCAACTGGCAGAAAATGTATAATTTAATGAACAATTTTTCATCTGTAAACCAAAATATTAGTTATTTGCTGCTTCCAGCTTCTGTAAAGTGGGGGTGTTTTATATGAATGTAAATCAAACTTCTTTGAGTTTTGGAGTGTTTGTTGCACAAAAAAGGCAATGTGAGGACGTCGCCCTTGGAGACGGGCATCTTATACGGTCTTTGGATATTTTATAGATTAAATGATTAATTAAAAAAAATCAACAATGAAAGTAATTATTTGTTTCTGACCTAATTCATAGCTTCAACTGACAATCAACATCCACCTGTTTATAAACCATCTATACACAAACCACTAAAATAAACTTCAGTTATTATTTAAAAAAGTAATTACTGTCAACATACTCAATTGAACTTGATGAAATTGCTTATTGGAACAAGGAGAACCTTGCAATGGATCGACGCTCAGTATAAATAGTGCAGCAGTGTTCAAATCCAATCACACCAACAAGCATCTTTACATAACATGCGACACTGGCAGCAGTGACACAAATCCCCAGGGGAGGTCGGTCCTATGCTTCCCGAAGCATGTTGGAATGACAACAAGGATAAGACGAGAACTGGGTGCAAAGAAGGGGGGAGTGGAGGGAGGGGGTGTCGTCGTATTTATAGCTTGTGCGCTGTGACTGGGCAGTGGACCATGCCTTAATATAGTTATGTAAGAGACCCGGGCCAAAGAGCTGGCTGGCAGAGCTCCATGGTCACTCTGCAGTCAGAGAGTGTCAGTCAGTCTGAAGGACAACAAATAACAAACCTTGATCACAGAAATATATAACATATCACACGGCAGGCTCGTGTTACACTGTCCAGGAATGCAGGTACTTGGTATTTTAGTAAATGTTCACAACCTATTGGTTTTCTATCCACAATGCTGTTGACTAGGACAGT
This sequence comes from Anarrhichthys ocellatus, assembly GCF_004355925.1. Classification (NCBI taxonomy): domain Eukaryota; kingdom Metazoa; phylum Chordata; class Actinopteri; order Perciformes; family Anarhichadidae; genus Anarrhichthys; species Anarrhichthys ocellatus. The sequence continues at coordinate 4,399,386 of NW_022280037.1, read as the reverse complement.
GAGCAATTGATTTCCTCCATCAGTTTTTGAGTATTAAAAAAGCTTCATAAACATTTCCTTCTTTCTACCGTGAAAAAGGTCAGACAGCGGAAATCTGATCAGGGTAAATGTCTGCCAAACGACAAAGACGGCAGCAACACCTGGCTTTCATCTAGCTTTATCCATCATGCAACTTCTACAAGTTGATGAACCATTTTAAAGACGCAGACTTACAGCTTTGAGTATATTCACTGCCTCTGCGCTGAGCCAAGACGCATAAACAATGTCTTCATTGAGGATGGATTCAAAGAGGTCATCTTCATTTTCGGCCTCAAAGGGAGCGTGTCCCGACAGCATCTCATAGAGGAGCACCCCGAGAGCCCACCAATCAACAGAGGGCCCATACAGCATCTCCTGCAGGATCTGTGGAGACATGTCACAGCATACCATTAAAGTTAACCATCACAGCACAGAGAGCATTACAGCAAACTTAAAACCATGTCATGAGGTTCAGTTAGTAGACGTGTTGGATTTGTGTGTTGCCAGTGAGGCTACACTGAGGAGCAAGTGTTGAGGACAACAAACAAGCCTTTCATAAATCCAGACACACTGAGCTTTGGTCAGAGAAAAATCTCTCAAACATGAGGACACACACTTAATCCTTCATTATGAAAACCAAGCGCGTCTGTAAAAGTGCATTCTGATGAGGAGATCAGGACTTGTCAAGTCACAGAGCCTTTCACAAGCTGACCTCACAGGTACGCTGACTTCCAGTAAGTCCGGAGGGAGTTACAGGCAGTGGCCACAGTGTTTGTTTATCGTAAGGTGGTGTGATGGAGAGAGGATGGGACTTGGAACTGCATCATATGAACTCAGAAGACCTGGGCTGCAGGAGGCTAAATGTGTTTGAATTTATGCTTTGCTGGATTCTGCTGACGTTAAAACTGAAATATATAAAACAGCACCAAACTATATGAAAATGTCCTGTATCACAGGTGTGTGGTGGATAAAGTATCCACATATCTGTCATTATTAGTAGTTATGGGTCTCAAACTGTGTGCGTTTAAAGTTACATTATCTTAAAGTTAGTTATGTTTGTTCAGCGTGTTCAAGTGTAGAAACTGACCTCGGGGGCAATGTAATCTGGGGTCCCACAGAAAGTTGCTGTTGCAGTGCCTTCAAATATGCCCTCTTTGCACATGCCAAAGTCCGCCAGCTTACAGTGACCGTCTTTGTCAAGAAGAACATTGTCCAATTTTAGATCCCTGAAAGACAAACACAGACAGTGAAAGAATATTAGTCGTTTGTTTGGGGCATTGTTATCCAGCAGGAATAAATCAACCACCAAAATGCACTTGACTCCAACAGCTGCTAAAATGCTCAGTCTCCATCGCACCTTGTTGGTATTGTTTCTAGTTATATCAAGGGAGGGAGTCACAAAAAGACATAAAGAGATGGTCTTCTGTGGACTTCCTAACAATATTTTTTCTGACTCCAGTTGTTGGAACATATTCTTACAGGTTACTAGATCAGATGTAATCAGATGCACTGGAAGTAAATGAAGATACGGTGATATTGTTTTGTTGATTCATTTTGGAACACCTATTTATTGGGAGATATCAATGTTGGCTGTTTTCCTCTAAAATAAAGTTTGATTTGGGGGTATATCAATAAAATTGATTTAATTTTACCACAGAAATGAATCATTTTGTAGTTATCGTTATCATATCTCAATATTAATTGAATTGAAAATAAATTGTATTGTCATATTAGTGGAAGTATCTTCTCCTGTGCGGTCTCCCTAACCACATGATGAAAAAGATCTCCTCTGTGTTCATGCGAGCTGTTGCTTTGTCATCAGAGAGTGAGATTAATCCCTCTAAATGTGGGCTCTGAAGCTAAACGCTAATCTGCGATAAAGTGACCCAATTTAAGACCGAGGTCATTTTACAGACATTGTCTAAAGCTGGATAGAAGATACTATGTTATAGCACAGGCTGATGCTCAAGACAACTAACAACATTTGGGAGATACATACAACTTAAAAAAAGAACAGATTATTTTATATCCCGTTTTCTCCAGCAGAAAAAAAACGTAAAAAAGGATCTTGAATGATTTCGTCAGACAGACAAATACAGTGACACCGACATTCTGAATGAAAAAAAACAAAAACAAAAACAGGCAGCCTGCTGGTTGAGCAGCACTGGTTTGGTTGGATTAATCTGGTTTGCTCTTCTCTAATGTAAACAGATTGTGTAACAGTGACTCATGGTGTCCCTCGCAGCCTTACAAACAGGCCAGAAGAGAGCAACCCTGATGCTAACACAACAAGACCACAGTAAGAGCATATAAGGGCTTAATACAACAGGAATAACAGAAGTGTTCGAGGCCAGTATCTGTGTCTGTGATATACGGGCAGTTCTGCTCAGTTCATTTTCATGCTCCAAATTGCTTCAAGTACTATTGGTGTGAATATTTCAGTATGAATGTGTCCACTGAGAAATTAATCTCTAACCCTTCTGGTTTTACTACCAGGCTCTCATCACACATCACTATGCAATTAACACACTGCAAGGAGTGCTCCTGTTCTCCTTCACCCAGGCACCTCAACACACTGGAGGACAAAACCTGATTTAACTTGAGCCTCTTGCTATAGGAAGTGGGTCAGTCAGACAGATTGGTATCCACAGTCAGAACATTTACAACACTGAGCTACTGTATCCCACTGCAAGGACAACTAACTGGGTAAGAGGTAGAGTTGCACCAATATAAACATTTCCAAAGAAGAGAAAAGGAAGGTCTGACAAACATGATGACGCACGCACTGTCACTTATTTTCTTTTGTGGTTTTACAGGGTAAGAGCACATCTGGACAAACTATCACGCCTTCTGAAATCTATACAAATACACATCAACTTAAGGTTACACCACTGTGATGCTAATTACAATTTGAATAACCACAGGATTGTTAAAACAACATCTTTAAACTTCTTAGAGGAGGACGGTAACATGCAGTTGAATCAACTGAAAGCTTCAAAGCACGACTTCACGCTAAGGTAAAAGAGATTATATCTAGAGAGATATCTAGTTGAGTATATTACACAACACAGTGACTGAGGCTACACTCTTACTTTAAGGAGGCGGCATAAGCTCTGCTCGTCTTGCACTGGCCTGATGTGCAAGCTGCTCTTTGGCTTGTTATTTTAGTTGTAGCATGCAAACTGTGTGTGGCCACTTGAGCTAGAGTCATGCTATGCGGTGCAGGTCATCACAGAACACTTGGACCACTAAATATAGCTCAGGATTTAGCTCACATGATGCCACCTTTCTTGTCAACGTGCACTGGCAGGGAGCCCGAGCTCTGCCACCCAACTCCCTGCAAGTACAACAGCATTTTAAAAAGGTCTCAAAGCACATACTCAAATCTCTGATACTGTAATAGGAGCATGTATCATATAAAACTTCTAAAAAAACACACATTAAAGTATATTATGAAAGTGCATTTCACATAAACAGAATATTGTAACTATGCTGTTATAGCGTGCACTCTGTGGCAATCTGTTGTTACGCTGTGCTTGCGGAAAATACAGGTGACACTGAGTTAACAGTGAACATTTGGATGCACAGTCCAAGTGTTTGGCTGCAACACACTGTGCTGCAAGAGCTGCCTGGAGAATTGAATTTGAGAGGAGGCCGCGATGAAACCACAGCGGCAAACTCAGTATGATGAATGACTTCAAAAAGTACACTGGTGTTTCAACTCAAATGGGAAAAGTGAGTCAATAATGTCTGGATAAAAACATGGAACACATCCGTCTTAAAGGAGTATCCCAGAGATTTAGTATTTCACTCCCATAAATTCACCAAAGACAGATTAAACAAATGGACAACATCGATGCAACAGAGGACAAAACACAGTATCCTGAATTAAGTCCTTAATATGGGTCAAGATCCAAAAATGCTGGATTGTGCTTTAGTTAGACTGTCCCTGTTTGAATGCCCACATCTTTTTCATGCCACGTAGGGTTTCTGTTATAAATGTTTTGTCTCCAAACCCAAATCGATATATGACCCTGATTATATTATCAGAGGTTATGACATCATCAAGACATAATAAAAACGTTTTTTTTTGAAGGCTGTGAAATTTTCTATTCGATAAGTAAACTGAGATTAATGTGTGGCGTTCTCCTTTAACACATTTCTTTTATATTCGGCAATTCGCAACATTTTTTTTCTTAAAACAAGAAAACAATTTAATCATCTTGGTTCCCGTCGTGCCAATAATTTGAAGCAAGGATTTTTGCAGTGAATGTAATATTACATTCTTCAAAATGCTATTTTAGGACTCGTTAAAAGAGAAAATATCTAGTTAAGATGTAGACTTGGACTGCAAAGCCCATTGTTGTGTGTGTGCTCCCTGATTCTGACCTGTAGATGATGCCTTTGCTGTGCAGGAACATGAGAGCGGAGGTGATCTCTGCTGTGTAGAAACATGCTCTCGGCTCTTCAAACTTCCTGGACTTCTGGATGTGGAACATAAGATCGCCACCATTCACAAACTCCATCACAAAGAAGAGACGGTCCTGCAAAAGAAAGAGTGAATGAGATTTAAACATGTGAATACAAACCCCACTAGACTCCTTGTTATTATCCAGTTCAAGAACCCATGACCACGGTCATGCCGAGATTGCTTCAAAGATGACGTCTGCGTCTCGTTAATTTCACAAATGTCTGTTTTAATGAATTCCTGTGCAACTAACTGACGCTGAAAGTCAATGGGGCAAAAGGAATACTGATCAAACCCATAAATCTTTCTCTCTCATTACAGGCTTTGGTCGATATGTAATCTAGAAAATGAGAACCTGGGGGAAAATAAACACTGCAGGAGAATGTGATGTCGAGATCTGCTCATGAAGCTTCCTGAAGAGATCAGGACATTCAGCCACAGCTGCCTCCACTTTACTGCTCTGTGGTTTAGAGTAGTTTGCATTTACCCTGAGACGTATAACGTTTAATAGTGTTGCACAAGTAAAGCAGGCTGTACTGTGTGTGGTGTAGCTGTGAAGCTGTAAAGGAAATCCTTAATTCCACACTAGAATAGTGTCTTGGTTGTTCGTCTCTAATGAATCCTACTGAGTTGTATAATTTCTAAATGCCAGACACATAAAGTGCAAGTACCTATCTTTTCTCAAAAAAGTGGTTCACTGTTACAGTTACTTCAATTAAATTACACAATTCTACTTGAACATTAAAATAACCACAGATGCCTTTTCCTGTGTGAGTGTGCATTTTAAATTTAAAGCCAACTAATGGTAGCCTCTGGGATTTCCAGAGTTAACTTTTACTAATGTATTTTACAAGACCTTCTCCAACCCTCCGTCGACTCGATGAGCTAAATGTCTGGCAATGCGAGACACGATTTAATTAGCATTTTAATGCTCAAGATGAGCAGATGATGATGAATTGCTGTGTTGAACGACAATTTTCCGAGGACACATTTGGTAAAAAAATATGTGCCCACTCCACCTCCCCACAGACGCAACACATTCCCCCTACTCATCCCACCCCCCTGTCCCTCTCACTCAAGAAAAAAAAAATCACTCTGGAGAAAAGTTACTCTTTAAATTGTCAACATGTAGTACTTCTTACTATAGCAATGTCATAACAAAACTTAAAGACTGATCGATTTGAACCTTTTTGAAGATGTTTCAAAACGTTCCTAGGTGCTTTTACGATAAAATGACAAGTTAATTATAGTGACGACCTGCTCAGAAAAAGGACAACAAGACATCTAAAAGTAAAATATGATGTGCAGTGGAACAAAGGCTATTCTGTTGTTGTGTGTGGGGTTTGAATGAGCCAGTTCACTTTGTGCTGCTCTATTTTGATCCCAGATGAAGTAGGTCAGTGGCGATTCAAACAATGAAAGCAGATTAGGAGGAACAGCTCAGCCAGCCGAGCTGTATTTACTCCCTCACACCTTCTCAGGCACAACAACGGGAAACTGCTGCTACCTGCTGACCAATGTAGGCATTACAATGCTGTGTCCTAATAACACACCACATTCCAACTGTATACACTGCATTGTGTCTGAACCGTTTTACGTGCAGGTACAGATTAATGGATCTGAAAATAGTGTGGGGAGTAATTCATGATATTGCACTCAAATGAATCCCATGCTATTTACTGACAAGTACAATATGTATTTATGGATTTAAATGTATTTACATGAATGTATTGATAAGCAAGGCTGTAGGTATATAAAACTATGCCACATGAAGACCACTGTACGCAGAAGAATCATCTGAATGATATAAAGACTTGTGGAAGGCATCAGTGTAATAACATAGAAAAAGATTAAACTAATACCATACAGTTTTTGATATTGTTACGTGATTCTTAAAAAAAAAAAAAGTGTTATTAGAAATGTGCTACACTGAAAAATAACATATAATCTGGCATACTAGTTATTTAAACTGGATTAAAATGATCATGTGCAAATTAACCATCAAAATACCTCAAAAGTCAAGAAATACAGTGTATTACTGCAAAGTTGCACAATATTTGTTGCACGGTGCTCTTTTCAAGGAACACTTATTTATGCCACAACTTGATCTGAAAACATTTCTTTAAGAAAGCACAGTAGGCAGTATTTGGTCCGAGATGAAAACATTACCTCTGTTGATTGGAAAAATGCACAGATTGCCCTCATAATAAAATCTTATTGTTATACAAATGCATGCGTGTGTGATCTGTACTGACCGGCGTCTGGAAGCAGCAGAACATCTGTGTGAGGTAGGGGTGACAGCGGGCCAGTGACAGCACCCTCTTTTCCGTCATGGTACACTCCACATCATCGTCCTGCAAAATGATGTCCTTCTTCAACACCTTGACCGCAAAAACCTGATCTTTGCCGTTTAGTCTCGCCAGCATCACCTGTAGATACAACATACACAAGAGTAGGAAAGGTGAGAATTCACACGTGTTTTTCCAAATTCAGCGTCACCTTGATGCAAATCCTATCAGAATATGAGGTTTATCTATTTAAGTAAATGTATTCTAGTACTGGAAATACCAACTGATATGCTTCATGTTACAAAATCCTTTGAAAAAGTTATTGAATTTATCTGAATAAATTGCCTCTTGACCATATTCCCACATTCTACCGGCTTCCTTATTGTTCACTTAGGTCTTCATCATTTGTCATTATCCTCTTATGTCATTCCCACCTTGCCAAAACTGCCCTTGCCGAGGACTTGAAGGAACGTGAAGTCTGAGAGGCACAGTCGAGGAGTCTGCTGCTGAGTGGCTGTACTCTCCCTCCTTTCATCGGGGGCACTCATCTGACTTGCACTTTTGGCCTGTGCAAAAGGACATCAATTTAACACGACTTATAAAAGCTACAATTAAGTAAAATCAACACTGATTTGACTCGGCCTTTGTACCACTGAGTTGCGTTTAGAGAGTCCTCCAGCCTGCAGACCCATCTCTGCCAGCCTACTGGCCAGTTCCACGCTGTTGACCCCACAGTTCGGAGCGACGTTGCCTTTGCAGCGGATGTGAACATCCATTTTACAGACTGAAGAGAGAGAGACCACACAGACAGAGAGGAACACTCAATAACAGACAAATTAGGACATTTGAGATTGGATTTTGAGAGCCCAGTGTTGACGCAAGTCTTACTTTTACAGTGCAGCCCCTGCCTGACTATTCCCCACAGCAGGGAGCCACAGTGGTCACAGAAGGTGGGCGTTTTGTAGTTGTGGATGTTGAACATGTGAGGGACGTTGATGCTGAAGCCTTGGTTTATGGGCTGTGGAGAGAAGACATACTGTAAACTAACCACTATGTGTTGCAACAGTATATTCAACCACGTGTGTATATATTCTTAAAAATGTTTCTGCATGTTCCTATTTTTGTCATCGTCCTTTCTGATTATTGCTGCATTTGCTTCTTCCTAAATTTTCCAATGGAAGAGAAACTTGTAATGATCAGCAAAATATCGTAAGATACAGCAAAAAGGGACATGTTCCAATGCTAAAACAAGCACAGATGTATTTATAGAAACATGTGAAAATGCTACAACAAGCATGCTTGGAAAAGTATAGTGTTCTAGCTCAGTGACCATCTCAACACAGAAACGGGAACCTGTGCAGTTTGTGTTACTGCAGGTGTTAATCAGGGGTGTGTGTGTGTAGGAGGAGGGGGTGTAAAAGGTCTATCTTTTGCACATCCTGTACGACACACAAACTGCTTGAGCGGTGAAAAATAACAGCAACAACATACTTGAGTCCCTGAAGTCGAGTGTCGCGTCTCATCGGACAGTCAAACTGTTCTTACCTGCTCTTTTGTTGGGTTCTTCATGCGAGGACACACAGTGACGACATGCTGGTGGCATCGTTTGTGAACCACACAGGTGCACACTGGAGAAAGCAACAGCTCAGTGTCAAACAGTGTCTGTATGTTTAAGTAATTGTGACAGAAAGAGAAAATAAGGTCTGCTCACCTTGGCACTGGTAACCCTGCTTTCCAAAAACACCCCTACAACACAGAGAAAGGCACACAATCAGATCCTGTTTACAGAGCACACAGATACGTGCAGGCTCCAGTGATTTGACGTAGCTCGACTTTCTCACCAGATGAACTCTTTGCAGTGGAAACAGAAGGTGGGCTGACGGAGGAAAGTGGACATGAACTTGTGTCCGTTCACCTGGTGGATCTTCCGTTTTAGGGCCCCCTGTCTCTTCCTTGTAAACTGCTTGTAGTTCTTCACTATGGCGTCATCTGACAAAAAGAAAAGAGAGCAAAAGTTTGTGTGAAGACAAAATGAGTGCGACAAATGCAATGAGTCAGAAATCCATGAATTAATTTCTAGACCATATGCCATAAGGGCTAAAGTTTTAAAAACACAAAAATTAAAATTTGAAAATGGATCGATTTTATCATGATGTGGGATTTCTTTAAAGGAACTAATCAATATCTCTATATCAGAAATGTATCATACCACTACTTGTATGTGAAAGGGGTCACTCATTGTGGCAAACCCACATGATATTAATATCACCTGACTCTACAGAGCTCGATAACATCTTTCAGGTCCTCGTTCTGGTTTTGTAACCCAGGCCTTTAATGTCACATAGCGACGTTTACGGCTACAACAGGCAGCTGTTTTCAGCTCAAAGGCCCCGATTAAGCACAATGTACACTGCATGCTCAGCACCGAACAGTAAACAGATACATTTAGCGACCATCTGGTGAACGCAGTGGAGCACTTGGCAGCTAAAGGGCTAGATTCCCACAGGCAATGGGACTATTTGTGCCATATTTTGTTCCATATATTATGGAACCAGAAAAACTATTTAGTTATTTTGTGACATTTACATCAAAGTGACTTGGGCTCAAATATGTCAAATTGCCATCACATTAACTTTAGAAGCCCTGAGAGGCAATTAGAAAAAAATATTCTGTTGATATATTTTTTTTAGGTTTGATCAAAATCGTTTTCTTTAAGTTTTTGCCAGTTTTACAAGGATTGTTTTTCTAAGGTACTTTTTTCATCTGGGAAAACGGGTGATTTGTCGGGGGACATTTCTGTTCTTCTTTCAGAATGAAGTGTTTGATGTTTTAATGTAAATGTGCAAATTATCACCACAAGAGGTTGAAGTGCACCACTGCCTCATTTTCCAGACAGGACTTGTTGAGTATTACAATAACAGACACTGAGGGAAAGGAAAGTAACCTGGAAAGATCATCCTGGCAACAACGTTTTTTAGAGTAAACTATTTAGATCCGACTTAGAAAATTGATCACCAGATGTATTTTTTTCCCACTTGCCTCTCAGATCTTTTCTATAAAGGGTTATAAGTCTTAAAGGGGAATGACATAAAACATCGAAAAGCATAAAATCTTCACGTTTCAGAAGCTGGAACATAAGAATAACTTGTTAGTACATTTTCATTTAATGGATCAAACTGATTGTTTCAGTACAAGTCCAATGTTTCCCAGCATGATGTTTACATTTGACAATGTCAGGTGCAAAATTCCCTGTTTGACTTGCAAATGAGTTTCCAAACCTCAACAAATATTGTGATATCATTATCAGAAGGATATCTTCAATTTATGTTTCTCCATATCATCCAACTCTAACTGTTGCATGACAAAAGGTCACTAATATGAGATAAAGAACAGACAGAATGAGGAAAGATGAAGAGAAGACAGGTGGAATAAAAGACGATAGAGAAAGGTCTGAACAACAGTCCTTTAGAGATTGTGTCGTGCAAATTCATGTGCATATTGTATTATCTTCTTTGTGCGCATCTGCATTGTTTGGCTCTATGTGTTGTAGTTGAAGAGAAGTGTAGTCGAGCTATTTGTGAGATGGAAAACCACGCATGCATTACGGAAACACGTCTGCTGAGCCCCCGCCATCCCCCTGCAAACAACAATTGTGGTAGAAATGTGAGAAGGAGGCTTTACATTCTTAATAAAGTGTTTTTGTGCACTGAAAGAAATTCTATCATATGCACAACTGCTTACTTTCTCACTGTACAATGTCCACAATAAATAAACAATAATTTGTTAATATGTACTCTTTATTTTGAACAAATGTGCCATTTGATAATGTATATCAATATCAGTAATTCATTCATTTCAACCATGCCGTCTAGCTCTAGTGTTAGTGTAATGTTGCATTCACCGGCATCAGTATGAGCTTGTTCTTTGTTCTATATTTGGCAGCTGGCTCTCGTTGCTCTGTGCTTTCTGCAGCTCCTCACATACCCTTTGAGGTTGACCAGCACGCAATGTGAAAATTTAAAAAAATATTTTTGCCTTTCGGGTCACCTGTGTTTCAACAATAGTGACCTTTAAAGCACATGACTGATGCAGAACGTACACTCTCAAAATATTCACATAAAGCTTATCTCCAAAGTTTGGGGAGTAAATTGTGATGTCTGCTGGGAGTATTGTGACAGGTGCTTTCGTGGAAAACAAACATTCCAGTGGACTCTGCAGAGGGCAAAAAAAGGAAAAAGAGGCTATTCTAGAGTGGTGTGCCAGGAGATTTTAAAAGGTTAGACAATCCGAGGAAAACACCTGGACTACCTTAGTTTAAGCTGTAAATGAATGCATTTGGCATGTATTTCATAGGTAAATGAAATGTTAGTGCTTCATGAGTTTGGCTGGCAGTGAGGCATGATGGCAGCAGATAAAAAAAAAAAGGGGAACATAACGGAGGCCAAGTAGCCACCAGCTAAACAGACTTCTGCTTCGAAAGACCTGCAAGGTCACTTCCTACTGGTGTCATTTAGAAAGTTACATCTACATTGGTTAAAAGATCACGTGCATAATAAAGCTACAGATGCCCTCTGGCGTCTGAAGAAAGGAAACGTTGCTCTCATCACAGGAGATTAGCTACACCAAGCATACCTGACATACTACCTGACACATACTAACCTACTCGAGTCACACAAAAACATGCACACCTATTCTCAGAGCCTCTGTAATTACACAGTTGCACTCTGGGTAATCAACGGCTCACAGATAACTATTCAAAACAGTCGGCCGTGTTTCGCAGAATAGTAATAGTCACAAGAGAGTGACTAACTGAGTTGGTATGATGGTTACCGCCGTTCAAGAGTGTGTGAAAAAGTTTGAGAGGAGGAGAAGAGCAATAGCGATGTTCCTGCATGAGGAGAAACACAGAGCTGCATTTCAGTCTAAAGTGGCAACCTTACCATCAGTGAAGGATCCAGTGAGTGTAATATGAATGTAAACCTTGCCCTCTGGCTCCAAGTCCATCTGCAGACACACAAACTCACAATTACATTTCTGCATACTCAAATATAGCTAAACAGAAACAGCACGGACAGAAATTAGCATCCAATACAATTAAGACCTATTCATTATAAATACTATGTAACCAAAACTCCCCTGTATGAAACAAAAAGGAAACCAGAAATACGGCACATTCAATGCGGGCATATGAGATGGCACGTGACATTTCTCCATATGAAGAATGGCGCTACGTAACCGCAAATGTCTGCACATAATGTCTGAGGAATTTGGGCAGTGTGTCTGAAAGACAGCAAAGCAGGTCTGGCAGGTTGGGCTTGTTGCAGAGGTTGTGGTGACGTGATGCTCAGCTGGGAGTGATGACGTCCGCGTACACGTTAAATAGCTCTACATACAAAAGAGTGTCTTCTGAGGGATGGACAGCGACGGGAGACAGAACGAGACACTTCCTGCAGAAACCACTGAGTGGAAACTTGGGCCACTGTACAGTTAAATAGAGATCTGTTCTATTTATACTACACATACACCCCCGTCTGGAAAATTCTTTCTACCCACAAAACAGTGGCACATTAGGTGAAAATTGTGGTGACTCATTTGGCAAACTTACTGTAGCACTTTATTTTAGTTAATTTCACTTCATCTCAACTGGTTTTGTTTTCGTTTACCTACTCATATCCTGTCTCTTAACTTACTGTCCAGACAGCAAGTTTGACTTGTCCACTGTGAAGACTTCCTCTATGTGTGCTATATCTTTTCCCCTTTGCTTACTCTGGCCAAGCTCTAGGAAAGAGCTGCAATGCATTCCTGGAATGTCTCTCTCCGTCGGTGAAACAGCTCAGCTGTACGGAAGGAATAAAGGACAGTTCCACATTTTTTTCAAGGCTCTCTTAAAACAATATCTCTATGTCCATATGTACAGGTATATAGGAAGAGCTATTGGTTGCTGTCAAAACCGTAAATTGGCTTCTGGCTTTGGCCAGGAGGAACAATTTCAGCAATCACTAACTCTTAAAATCGACATAATGAGCATTGTACTAAGACGTCTTGAAAAAAAGGTGAACTTATAAATTAGGATGGAGCAGATGATGATCTGATCTAAAATAGAGGTGGGTGAAGGCAGCATGTGGCTGTAGATTAAAAGCAGAACACTAAATGCTGCATCACAAAAGGAGGAAGTTTTTTTTTTTTTTTTTTTCAAACAGGGGATGGGGCCCATTTTAGTCAAGCAAGCAGAACACTTTGCTTGAGGGGCCATATTTAACCTACTTTCAGTTTGAATGCATCTCAGAGGGACTTGACTATTTCAAGCATGATAAACAACCCCAACACCACACATACCCCAATACTGATTACTGACAACATGTTGTGAGAGCTCAAAGGAGTCCAAAATGTCACGATGTAGTGCCACGCAGCGTCAACGGGTGGGAGGCAAAGGAAAGTGGCCTTGTGAGTCTAAATGTCAGATGGTGAATGTCTCAGACGCATGATGTCACTTCTGACATCACGTTAAAAGTTAAAAGCAGGAGATGAGTAACTAAGGTTTAAGTGCCTCAAACTGGACTGTGTGCACAGGAGGGGAGAAAAGAGAAATTTCGAAAAGAGCCGACAGAGAGTGAGTATTTTCATGGTGAGCCCTTTGAGCTCTGATCAAACGGTGGGAACACTGTGATAAATAGCAGTGTGGGCGTGAGGAGACTTGTGCCTCAGTCTCTGCTGCCGCACATGTGAAACACACCGTCCACAGTTCAGATCTAACGGATAACAACTTCAGGCTTGTGTCTTGAAGTGTGAACTACACGTAAATACTTCTTCGAGAAAACTACGCGCCGGGCTCCACTTTCACACCACTTCCCCCAAACGTTTGAGGGGGGGGGGGGGGGTCTTGGTGAATACGTGTGCAAAAGCACATTGATTCGGCTTTTCATCCTGCTCAAACAAACATCAACACCAACTTTAATTACATAAGGATATTCATTTCTCATCGCTTTTACACACATTTTAAAACGTGCAGAAGCTTGATTGCCTTCAATATTAGTCGATGTGCATCCTATTTGTATCAATTTGCATATATTTGCATCAATTTGCACATGTTTTATTTTGTTTCTTATCTTTTTTGTACTTTGTTCTGTTGCTCCAAAGTGTAATTATGGCGCCTTATGTCCTGAATGCTCTTAAGTGCACCGTACTTGTTTCTTTGTTGACGTACTGGTTGAGGTTATGCCCCTGCGACTTGCCCACACTGTGTTGTCAATGTAAATGTCAGGTGAGAAGTGATGAACCGCAGAAGTCTCTGGATGGTCAGTGAGGTCTGGTGGGTGGGAATTACAGTTACATTACAGTTCCTGTAAGGTCCCTTTTGGCTGTTGAATTGATTTACTTTCTTTCACAGGTGAAATTAAGTCTTTTGCTGCAAAATATAAACTCGCTGCGCGATTAAAAAAAAAACATGCTTAATTGACAAAAAGCTGTGTTGGCTGAAGGAGAATATGCCCGTAGAAGGGAGACCATTCTGCGTGTGACGAGAGTGTTGTGGTACGTGGTCGATACCACCTGAGCCCGCTCCGGGCCTAGACAGGCTCAGGTTACATTCGCCAACACCTGCTGCAGTGGCTTATAGTCTGAGACGGATGAAGACAAGGAAGAGGAGGGAAACTCCAGTTTAAGGGGCAATTTTATGTTTGTGTCTGGAAGAGAGTGAGACTAATGTGATACTCTACATAAGGCATTTAATCTGAGCTTTGATGAGGTCCACTTTCTTCCTTAACGGTCTCGAGAAAGGCAAAGTGTGGGGGGGTTTTATCACCGCACATTTGTTTCTACAGGCAGGTCCAATGTTGTGCAGGCTGGTGTGATGTGTCCCCGTTTGTGTGCACTCTACATTGTGGTATGACTATCTGTAAGCAGAAATAACACCTTTGCAACAGCAGTAGTGGAGTGTGTGTGGTTTCAGATCACACAATTTCTAAGCCAATGGGTGCAAAACACGAGAGGCCCCTGTCCGGTGCATCGTTCCCAGACTGAGACCTGTCGATGTGAATCTGTGAGGGTGTTAGCCTCCAGACAGCCTGTGCATACAAGGGAGTGCTGATGTTTTCAGGCAATGTTTCCCACCCCGACACGTGTAGTAAACGTTGCCCTGAGCTAAACGGCATGTTTTGTTTCATGAACCTGCTCTTAAATACTGTTCAGCATGTATCATTGGGAAAACTACAATACCCTTCCCTTGTGTAGAGAGGAGAACCTGTAGGAGTTTTACTGATGACTTTCTTAATCCAAGTCCATCATAGGAACTCTATTCTTTTTTAAATCAGTTTTACGGTATACTTCAAGAAGGTAAATGGGGAAATACTGTTTTGAGACAATAGGTCCCTCTACCAGAAATAACTGGAAAGACAGATATGATAAAAATATCGGATTGGTCCCCCTCACTCCTCAAGCCCCTCTGATCGTGGCTAGTAAACCCATTAGGTAATTAATCCATGGATCTAGTGGTTCTTATTGTCAAGATTGGATTAGAAAAGGTTCCCAGACCCACAACGGCCCCCAACATCTTCCCTTTCACCTGTATTGATATTGTTCTCACATATGTTCCTCAATAAAGTTGTTTTTATGTAAACTAGCACAAGTTAATTGACACACAGAAAACCTGGGGCCAGATATATTGTTCCAGCATATAAGTACTGCTTGGTTTCTGGTCTCTGGTAGGGGTGGTCGGATCAATACCCAAAGTATTAGTATTATTAATAAGATGTATATTAATCAGAGATGGCCTTTTCCTCTGGGTCACATCTGGTCAGTGTGCTTTTGGTTCAGAGTTGCTCATACCAAGTATACCTGCTTGCAGATCTAATTTACAGTAAGTGAAAATCTTACTTAGTTAAAGTACATAAGTATAAAAGTAAAAATAAAAGTGTCATCCTACAGAATGGCACATGATATGTCACATTACTGCAAAGTCTGAATCTGAATCTGTCAAATAAATGCATGTATGAAATGGATCAAAAGCCCAGCCTCACTCTGTAGGCATGGATAGCGGGGTGGGATGGGTCAAAGGGCACCCTAATAGGTTAATCAAGTGCTATGCTTTTGGGTAATAAAGGTTTTTAAAAACATGTTTACATAATTGTTTTCCAGTTCAGGCTCAATATGTTTACGTTCCACTCACCCATCCCTCGAATGTTTCTCCTGTGTTGGAGGTTTTGATGAGATCCTCAAACTGAATAAGGCAGTTGGCCACAAAGTCATCATATCCGATTGGAGTGTCGTGGAAAACTGCCATCTCGATTTGTTTCCCGTCGTTGACGTTGAGGCAGAACTCCTCGTTGAACGTCGGCGTGTTGTTTTTCTGTTTGGTGAGGGTTTGTCCAATTTTGAAGTCGTCCACCTTCACCACCATGTAGGGGTCCAGGGCCGGAGGGGCTTTGTTGAAGATGACAGAGTGGCGGAGGGAGAAGGTGGTCGGTTTGAGTCCCACCGCCTCGCCGATCCGAAGCTTCAGATAACCGTTAAACTTCATTTTGATCACGCTAATTTAGCCTCACGCGGAAATATTACAACAACAAAAAACACACGCTCAAAAAGCGAAATAAATAAACCAAGAAGTTATATAAAAAAGAAAAACTTCACGCCTACTTCATAACAACACAAATATGCGGTCATATATTCATAGTTGTAGATCCGTGCGCTCTAACCTGATGTCAACACATACGTGTTCATCCTGACTTTACCTGCTCACGCACCGCCTCGCAGCACAGACATGTTACCGTCGGCTCCCTCCGCGCTGCTGCTGCTCTGCGTGAACCTGTTTCAAGAAGTTTCTGTCAATAGGAAGCAACGACACACACATGCCGAGAAGGAGGCACAAGTTCCGCAGAAAGTTGTCACGGAGCGTGCACACGCACAACCTGTCACTGTGGGTTTGGTGTGTCACATGGTTCAATTTGTAGTTCTGGTTTAGACAGAGTAGTCTGGTACTACGCTGACCATCATGCATCACTTTGCACAGTGAAATGTTGTGATCGGGTGGTTCGTTCCTGTGCTGAGTGTGGAAATGCCGCCCTCTAGTGGCTGTTATAGTAAACTACATGGTAGGAATACTTTCTTTCTTCGCCTGACCTATTTGAATAGCACGAACATATTGTCCTATAGAGTATTTTAGGGCAACATTTGAGGGAATATTTAAGCTGAATATCTTTATATGACTAAAATAAGGTATAATATAGTAAAAGAGATATTGTGTTTCCCCTCAGAAGGCAGCAGATTGGACTTATCCATTTTAAAAACTAAAGGAGAATTAATTTACATTCAAAAAAGAAAGATGAAAAAAAAGTTGCACTTTGTTCAGGATGCATTTAACTTAACAGGATTCTCATCTGGGCAGTTAAAATTAAATGCAGTGGCCAATCACAAATTTGGAACAACCCTTTTGATGGTTTTGATTTGTTCCGACATGATTAGTGAAATGAATCAATTAGTCAATCGTGTGAGGATGTTCTGCTTTTGTCTGTTTTGTCATTGTTAATTGAATGTTTTGCGGCTTTGGCTGTTGGTCAGACAGCGTCTCGTTTGGTACTGTGAAAATGTGATGGACATTTTAAACTTTTTTTCCCCCTGACATTTTATTTACCAAAAGATTAATTGATTAATTGGGGGAACAAATTCCAGTTGCTAATGTGAAATAAATCCTGAGGTGAAGGAAATAATAACTAATGAATTCCCTTGTTTCTTTTCTTCCCAGTGCTATCACTTTCTCTTTTCTTCTTTAAATGCCATTCTCTCTCTCTCTCTCTCTCTCTCTCTCTCTCTCTCTCTCTCTCTCTGAGGGTGCTGTGCCTGCTCTATCCATAAATACCACGATCAAAGTCCCACTTTATTGGTGTTAGACTTGACCTCTCACCCCACTCTGCCAAATGTCAGCGCTCCACATCTCTCTGCTCCAGCTGTTATAAATAAAGATCCTGGGTCCCAGATCTTACACATCCCTGGGATACAGACTGTCTTGTAAACAACGTCTCAGACATGACCTTACTGAGCAGAGAAGGTTGTAATGATAAAGCAGGCAGATAGCGGATTGCCTCGGCACCGGAGTGTTAATACACTCACAGCGATCAGCAGCAAAGGCTTGAAATCTTCTGTTGGACCTGGTGGGTTGAAGTGAAACATTTGCACCTGAAATTTGTGCTGTCGATCACCTCAACCAGCAAGAGTAAACATACTAGTATGTTCACTCTCACGATCTGCAACTAATGCCTTAGAGTCAAGGTGTTTTAATGGTATTTTTGTGCCTGGTCAATGTGGTTGTGCGTTGATCACTGCTCACTGAGGCTCCATTGGAGTATGAAGATATTTTAGTTTATCATTATCCAGCAGAGGGCAGAAAAAGACTGCTGAATTATTTTTTTCCACCCATGTCTTCCTCCCCGTTTGCCTCTCTCTTATGATGAAGCAACTTTTAAAAGCCCCGGAGCCAGAGTTGGCATTTTTACGGTCTGGGATGATTTGTTTTGTTTTTTTGCTCTACCTGCAGTCCCCCTCTTTTTTTCCATCCTCTGTCTGTCCACTCTGCGGCCCTGTATCCCTTCCTCCTCATTCCAGTCTAACTTTCTCTTTGTAAGTGGTTGTCATGGTCAAATCTTGAATTATGCACCCATGGGAGAAGTCTGCAACAACTTCACACGACTCTTGACACCTAACTGAGAACACAGACTTGTGGGCTACATGCGTACATGTACACACAGAGCCACGTGTATGCTATAAACACACACCCAGGCAGGAATACTTCTGATGTATCTCCTCAAGATGACAACATTTTACTGCACACAAGCGAAAGGCCAGCTACCAAAAGCCTCCCATATTTCAGAGCAGACTTCTCTGTATACGACTTCATTTTAGCCACCTGTAGAGTTTCCACATTCACTTCACAGTCTGTGCTCCAGTTTATGTCTGTGTAACCCAGGACAGCCCAATCCTCTGGCTCCCTGCCCAGGTACACCCTATAGCTGCAGTTAATGAACCATATCATTGGTGCCAAGCAGGGCAGCGGAGAAAAGGAGCATATAGACCAGATATGGCGAAGCCCATTCCCAACTCTTTTGACCCGGGTGAGAGAAATCCTGCGGGACCAGTATTCACCCCCACCACGCCTCCTGCACCACCACAAACTCAATTACATCCATCAGTCACTGGATTGCAGCAGAACTAACCCCCATCCTACAGTCACAAGACCCCAGCCTCTCCTCAGGTAAGGCTGTATATAAACCTACATGTTGAACCACACACGCAACCACAGACGCAAACACGCAAACACACGCACGCACGCACGCACGCACGCACGCACGCACGCACGCGCTCACACACACGCACGCACGCACACACACACACACAAATATCCCCGGGGCTCTCCTGCATGGAAGCAGAGGCACTCCATAAATAACACCTGTAAAAGCTGATTTGGCACTAAATGTGCTATATTCACAAGTGGTGTTTACTGCCAGGGCTCTACCACAGGAAAGCATGACTTAAGATGGTAATATTCTGCAAAAATTCTACCACGGTGTCGTGAGAAGGCCAAATAAGTTGGTGTCACATCAAACTGATCATACTCTTTTTTTTTAACATAGTATTTTTGACATTTGTTTAGAGTCATTAGGAACTGAAGGGAGAGAGAGAGAGAGAGAGAGAGAGAGAGAGAGAGAGAGAGAGAGAGAGAGAGAGAGAGAGAGAGGGGGATGACATACAACAGGGGGCATTTTTATTGAAGGTGAGTGTGTTAAATCTCTAAGTCACCATTACATCCTGATATTCTTCCTTTAAAAGAAAGCCTGTTCAATGAAGAGGATGTGTTTTTTTTTGCAAGGTAAGGGAGAAAAGAAGAGTTAAGAGGGACTGTGTTGTGAAAAGTGGAGCTGCGTTGGACAGTGGAGCAGAGAGTAGAGGGTGTTGAGGGGGTGGGGCAGGTTGGGTTCTGTCACAGCCCCTCCAGGGTAATTGGCTCCAGATGTGAGGCAGCGTGGCCCCTGCGCCAGCAAGGCGTCAGGGCTGCATTAAGAGCTCAGCCCAGGGCTGATGGGATCGCAGAGAGACAAGCTCACCCCTGCTCACCACCCCAAAAACACAGCCTGAACCCCATACTGTGCTGCTGACCACTGGGCCTCCATCAGTACCCTTCCTACCTCTCAATCCCTGCTCATCATCTGCCAAAATAACTAAGCACTGCAATACTTCTTAAAACATCGTAAAATCCCCCTTGTTTATTTACCAAAGACTTCTTTCACTCTTGACCTTCATTTTTGCTCTGACAATATCAAATCTGACATTCTCTCTACAAGGCTTATTACGTCTTGGTGACAGCAATTTTGGAGTCTATTTTATGTCATTGTGTTGCTGCTATTATGTTGGCCCCCCGAGTATGTAAGGCAATTCTTCCCTTGAACACTGTTTCAAGATGATCAATTCAAGACAGAAAGATGTTTGCTGCACACAATGGTTGAGCACAGTTTCTGCTTTGTGCAGCCTGTGGTGCTCTGACATCCACAATGGAGGTAAGGTGACGGACATCACTCGTCTACACACGTGCAACATGAAGCGTAAAGGCACACTGGCTAGAAAACAGAAGAAGCATGATGTTATACATAAAGACCACTGAAGATAAGCACAGCCTAGTGGGTGTTTGTTGTTTAAGATCACACTACATTTGCCCCACGCCTTGTTAGACGACAGTATCCTAATAGTCTATTCTTTCTTCTTTTATTAATACAATTCCACCAAAAGCATGAAGAAATGTCAGTGTAAAAAGAGTAAATCCTACTCTGGCAATTGTATCTGCCGTCTCAAAGAGTCCTCAGAGCAAGGAATGCTCATACTGTGACCCCAAAAGCATGTTTACTGATAGAGTGTGGAAATCGATGAAAAGCAGAAAATCAGCATGAAGTGATGGTAGATGGAGAGGATGGAGAAAAGAGAAGGAAAGAAAAATAAATTAGATGGAGTGCACTTCTTCAGTGATGACACTTCCGTATCGATGGCATTTGCTGAACTGGAGTCCGCCACCATGACTAATAAGGGAAACCACTCATCATGCCAACCGGCATTAAAAGGCTCATGTGAAAAGACCCTTGAACCACCTTTCAGCCAGGAATGCCTGTTGAACAAGATTATGTGGGTAAACAGAAAGCAGATGTGCATGTTCTCAGCTTTGCTGCAGTTTCTGACATCCACTATGAAGGCATGTTGATCAGATGTTGTTGAAAGACAAACAGGAAGAGGAAGTGGAATTCTGCATTAGCTTTGCTGTTTATTCTTTACTTTTAGTCAACCATTTCAACTGTTTGTCCTTTACTTTTAGTCAACCATTTCAAATGTTTGTCCTTTACTTTTAGTCAACCACTTCAACATGTTTGTCCTATACTTTTAGTCAACCATTTCAAATGTTTGTCCTTTACTTTTAGTCAACTACTTCAACTGTTTGTCTTTTACTTTTAGTCAACCACTTCAACTGTTTGTCCTTTACTTTGTCAACTATTTCAACATGTTTGTCCTTTACTTTTAGTCAACCACTTCAACTGTTTGTCCTTTACCTTTAGTCAACTATTTCAACTGTTTGCCCTTTACATTTAGTCAACCACTTCAACATGTTTGTCCTTTACTTTTAGTCAACTATTTCAACTGTTTTTCCTTTACTTCTAGTCAACTACTTCAACTGTTTGTCCTTTACCTTTAGTCAACTGTTTATCCTTTACTTTTAGTCAACCACTTCAACTGTTTGTCCTTTACTTTTAGTCAACTGTTTATCCTTTACTTTTAGTCAACCACTTCAACTGTTTGTCCTTTACTTTTAGTCAACTACTTCAACTGTTTGTCCTTTACTTTTAGTCAACTATTTCAACTGTTTGTCCTTTACTTTTAGTCAACCACTTCAACTGTTTGTCCTTTACTTTTAGTCAACCACTTCAACTGTTTGTCCTTTACTTTTAGTCTATTTTTTTAAGTTTGTTTTTTACTTTTCAGTCACCAATTTAACTTTTGTTCACTTTATTAAAGCTCATCACTCATTTGTAATATTATTGCCATGTAAATTGTAATATACACAGCATTTGTTTTTAGTTGAATTAATTGAGTTAATTGGTAAAGCGGTTGGCTACCCCCAGTTGGGAATCGCTGATCTAATCCATGAGTGTTATCAAACAATAATATTTCAAACTGTGTATAAGGTCAAAGTGGTGACATTGGGACCAGACCCAGCTGTTACCCAAAAATCCTGATTTCCAAAAACAGAAAATAATTTTCTAAGAACACAGACAACTCCTCTTAAAGCAATACGAGAGCAGAGGCTGCCGACAGGGGATTCGTTTCAGCCCGCCATCATTCCTCCACCTCATTCCATCCTTTAACCCTGGGAGATGGTGTTGTCATACTGCTGGACATGGGCCCAGGGTGTGAGTGAGTTTAACTAAACAAAAACACTCCCACCCTTCGATGAGGACTCATGCCCCAGTGAGACCTCCATAAAAACAGCTCTGGTCTGTGTTAACATGCATGTTTCCAACACATGATAAAATGGGGAGAAAACTAGGACATCTGGTTATCTCTTCCTAGTTAGGCTTTCATAAACCAAGAGAGGAATGTCAAATGAGAAGGCACTGGACTGCAATAACACAGTCAACCACTAGGTGGTAATCTTGCTTTGCAAATTATAGCTCAGTGGTTCCCATAGGAACCCATGAATACCAGTCACAAGGTTGTTGTATTTTCTAAAAGATGAATATGCTACAGTGCTGAAGAATTAAACTTCTAATGTACTACATCTCTGAGGGTAACATTCTACTTTTTACTTGGCTACATTTATATTAATGTTTCCCTAATGTAAAAACTACACGATAAACTTATAAAATACAATGAAATGTTAAAGATTAAACCAGTGGTTTTCAACCTTTTTCACTCAAGAGCCCTCATCACTTTCAGTTGTCATCTTGTGGCCCTACACCTATACAGGGGACTGAGCCCTTGGTCCTACTACAAGAGGAACATGCTACTTTTACATTGACACATCGGAGTTTGAATGCAGGACTTGTAATGGAGTATGTTTTGCATTGTTATATTGCTACTTCTACTGAAGCAAAGGGTCCGAGTACTTCTTCCACCACCAACGACCAAATATTCAGTGTTGGTAGTAGTTGTGGTGGACTTCCTCTGTGGGAGTGTCCTTCAGAGTGGGGGATGGAGGGATTGGGATATTTCCTGGACTGGGGAACCTCTTTAAGGGGGCGTGAAGAGCAGGCAGCAACTGCTTTCTGCAGGGACTGCAGGGCCGGTCTGCCTAATTCCTTAGATTAAAAGCAGCAGTCGGATGGCTGTAAGTTCCAGAGGCAGCATGAAGACAATCTAAACAGCATCATGATTAGAAACGTACCGAGCATGTGGCTTTCATTAGCTACAGGCTGAACCCACAGCACTACGCTGAGGAGCAAGTCTCAGCCTGCCACTCAAACACACAGCCATGAATGTGACATGTTACACTGATGAGCTCTTCACAACACTAATAAAGAAAACTGACACATCAGTACATAAACAATTCCACTTATATTAAATGCCTGTAATTTGAACAATATAATCATTTTTGTTGCATTCATTAATAGGTAAAGATTACGAGTAGCAGCAGAAAGGTACATGCATTACGTTACATAAAACAAGCTGGAAAGAAAAATCAAAAAACAACCAGGTGATACAAATAAAAACAGGTAATGAACGTTTGTGATTGTGTATCTAAAACTGTAAAAATGTTCCACAAACAAAATCTGAGAAAGAGGTAAACCTGACTCATTCATGGTTAAGACTTGGTTAAGACTTCAACAGCATTTTTAAATACTACAGATTGGTTTACATCAGGTGTGTAATCATCCACACAGCACAATACAAAGGCTGTCAGAACGTAAAGATAAAATAAGGTACATAAAATGAACTTAAAGGTTTGCAGACAACTTGCCTGACAGTTCCTTGCATCGTTCTGACACAGTAAACTTCACATATATTTTGTTCTTGCAAGATCACAAAATAATAAATTTCCCTGAATTCAGTTATACATCAAAAGTCACTGTGTAAACAACAATGTGCAAAATTATAACATGAAAAGTCCATGTAAATTTGGTCCATGTTTGTGAGAGAGAACGTAACAAACACTGGTGTAGTGTTATTAACCACAAATGATCTGCTTGAGGTGATGCTGTCTGTTCCCTTTTTGTATCCACTGTTCCGTTTCTCTGGCACGCTTTACCCTGAAAGGGAGGCCAGACGGGGTTATGAGTTCTGTGCCCATGTGATGACAATGATGGAGAGGCTGATGATTCCCACAATGAAACCAAAGACCACCAGAAATATAGCCTAGAGACACAAAGAGCATAAACAACACAGCATCATTAACTAAAAAGGAAATAGTCAAAATAAGTAAAACATGTAAGCAGTGGCTGTAGACAGTGCAGAAAATGGGCTATATATATATATATATATATATA
>NW_022280037.1:4354510-4370108 GCF_004355925.1 Anarrhichthys ocellatus | reverse complement strand
TATATATATATATATATACATATACATATTTGTTCGATAGATTATATCAGTGTTTAGTTACCCCAATGGAGTCAAAGGATCTGAGGGGTTCTGTGCTGAGCTTGAGGTAGAAAATGCCGGGGAAAACAAATAACAGGCAGGTGGATGTTGTCGATCCTGGGGAAAGAAACAGGAAAGTGACTTGAATTGCACAGACAATAGTGTCTGACAATAGAAGCTTAATAAACTGTTTGAGCAGCGCTGCACCATTAATTATGTATAAGCAGATACTGTGATGTTAGCCACCACAATCAATAATTGTGGAATATTGACATCTTTGCTGAAAGCTTGGCTGCTTTTACCATATGCTGTACTTGAAAACAGATCAGAATATTTTAAGGTCACCGCTAAGCCAAATGATTATAAAATAAAATAAATATAGAATGTATAAAGACCAGAATATAGCAAAAACATTTAATTTCTCACATTTCAAAAACATCACATACCCACTACTCCAAACACATTTCTGATATCAGGCACAAAGATGGCCAGCGTGACCACGACGCCCAGGATGATTAGAGTTGCAAAGATGTGGATCAGCCAGGAAAAGGGCCGTCCTCCAAACAGCAGCAAGATGGCAGCCTTACGGGCCTGGAGCGCACACACAAACAAAGCTTAATCTAACCAAACATACTCAAAGAAGTGTTTGTTTTTTTTTGTTTTTTTACAATTGCAAAACAGGAATGGTGCAAACGCACAGACATACAATTAATAGGAAATTCAGCATTATATATACATTCCCACACAAATATCAATGAGAAAGAAAAACAATTCAACCCCTACTGAAATCAATTACATTTATTTTTAAAGTGATAAACTTAATAATAACCAGTTATATAAACATACAACGCAAGTCTAAAATAAAACTAAATTTGACATCAGAGTCCAATAACTTCAACCATTTCTTGATTTTAAGTAATTTCATAGAATTGATCAAAGAATCCAAAATAAGGAATGAAGAAATTGGGATAGTCTTTAGTACTTTTTGGTCGAGTAGAAAGAATATTCCGGGGTCGGTGTACTCACAGGGAAGTGAATAAGGGGAACAGTCAGCAGCACAGAGAGCAGGATGGCCAGTCGAACCACCATCACCATGATGTCCCGAGGCATATACACATCGTAGTCGAGCAACAGCTCAGAGTCCACATGAGCTGGGATCAGGAGACGAGGATAGAGCGAGGGTACAGTGTGAACCGATATGACAGGGCTTGAGAAAGCAGCCACAGCACGTAGTTGCAGTAAGGTGCGTCACTACAGGCTTACCGTAGAAGGTGAGGTAGCCAAACAGCGCAGAAATGAGGTAAACCAGGATGCTGAGGCTAATACTGACATTTGTAATGTTCTGCATCCTGGACTTAGTAGGCCTGAAAGACACAAGGACACAATGACTGAGCGTAATCTATCTATCGTGAGCAATAGAGTCAATAACTTAAATAAAAAAAGGCAAAAGTGAGAGGCTGCAACGCTGACCGGTCCAGTTCACAGTAGATTGGCAGGATAGCTGTGTGGCACAGGAAGGAGAAGGCCATGGTGGGGATGGTGTAGCCACTCTGCAACACACATCAGCCAGAGCGCAGCCGTCATTAACAAATTATCAGCTTACTCTGTTACCCAGGAGTGAGGGGGCAGGTGGGTCAAGGTATGGTTTGTGTAGTAGTAATTACCATCTGGGCTGCAGAGTGGGACCATTCAAAGTTCATGGGGACATTTATTCACTGGATTTAAATACACAGCATATTACTAAATACTGCGTGAATGTGACATTTTAGGATCTTCTTGCTAAACACTGTCAAGTAGTGTTTAAACATCTGGACCAAACATGTGCTCTGTGTAATTCTGCATGTATGTACATATGGCCTTTACATGTAACATAAAAGTGAGTGGCAGCTGCATAGTGCAGCCCAAACTTAGAAAAACAGTGCAGTGGACCTACTTTCAACAACTTCTCAATGCCACCTCACAGGTTTTGCATGTGCAGCGTTGATAAAAAAGGCTGGTTTCATACACGTACCTTACTGGAGATGACAAAGAGTTTGGGTGTACATTCTGAGTCAGAGGAATTTGATATCTGGAGAAACAAAGAGAGAAGAGGAAGCATGGTATTTCTGAGAGGAGATGCTGCTGCGGACGGGAAAACAGAAAGCTGGAATCCATTGCCTGGCTTCAGAGCTAAAAGGAAAAGAATCAGCTAAGTAAACCATGCCAGGTCTGCAGCTATGCTATGGGCAGCATAATTCTAAAAGGCCGGAGGTCATTTCCAGACTGATGCAGGGTCACCTGAACTTCCTTCCCCTCGGGAAGGAAGTTCACCATACACAGCTCTCTGCAGCTTCCTCTGGTCCTCATCAGCCAGAGTCGACATAGTCAATAAACACAGCCTCCTGGGTTTTCCTCATAATTCTGTGGCCGTGACCGTCTGGTCCACACTACCTACATCAAACATGAACAAGAGAAG
Organism: Anarrhichthys ocellatus; assembly: GCF_004355925.1. Classification (NCBI taxonomy): domain Eukaryota; kingdom Metazoa; phylum Chordata; class Actinopteri; order Perciformes; family Anarhichadidae; genus Anarrhichthys; species Anarrhichthys ocellatus. Next base: position 4,367,614 of record NW_022280037.1, on the reverse strand, counting down.
TAGGAAACTGCGCTTTTTGTTTACCTGGAAGGCACCTGAAAGTGTAGTCACATTGCGAGGCAGTGGGCAAGGGATGGACCATTTCTTGACCACAACCTAGAGAGAAGACAAGACAACATGTCGTCAACAACAGAAAAGTTGAAAATCATGTTTTAAAGCGGTATACTTGAACTCACCACAATTGCAAAGTACAGCATAAAGAAAAAGGCAATGCTGCTCGTGTAGCCCAGGAAGCCTGTAAGTGTGAGAGAAAGATCAGGTGAGAAACAACATTTCAAACCACTCACGGCAGCAAATCAAGATGCCCCTTGATCTCCATACTTACCAATTTTAGGCAACATTGACAGAGGTAGTACAACACAAAGTGTGACTAGGACTAGAAGCAACCTGCCATCTTCATACCAGGCATGTCTGGGAAACAAGAGAGCATGAATTATTAAAACTGAATCAAGTCACATTTCCCATCACCACCTCCCAGTTCCTGCAATGTCAGGGATGACAAGAGATGAATCCTTAAAATGGACCAACTCTGGAAATTTGTCTCCATTTCGTGCTCAAACACAGAACGACACATTCATCATGTGGTATGAATTAAGGGCTTTAGTTCTTGCAAACCATAACAATTATGTAATTCACATGCAAACGTTGTGTCGCTCTGTCAGACGAGACCACATTTCATTTGCCCGGTTTTTCGGAGAGGGGGAATAATATTTTCCTTTGCTGAGGGATAGCCTTGGCGGTTTATTCGGGATTGGGGAGCTCGAGGAGGAGGAGGAGGGGCGGTGTTCGAGGTGACACATGTGAAAGGCATGCCGGCTCCGCTGGGGTTGGGGGTCGAGTGGGAAGGGTGCTGCCCGTCGCTGCTGTATGTTGGATCGCAGCGTGGGGTCATGAGGGACTGGCTCCACCACTCTTTATGGGGCTCCCACAGTCAGCAGCACCTGCTCTGACCACGTCAACACCCACTGACCCCTGTTTGGCAGTTTCACAGCTGTAGTGTTACCATAGGCGCTGATGGATTTGTCTCTGCGTCTACGCTGTTTCTGCCTTGTAACTGGATGTCAGGGAGACCTCTGCTCTGACCCTGACTCTCTCTTGTCCAATCACTTCAACTCTAACCTAAGTTTAGCTGACCACCTCGACCGCAGCTTAGCTAAACCCCCATCTCCACTTTTACAGAACGTTATGCACACACAGGGATGTATAAAAATCTCCAACACCACGAGGATCCATTCTCAAGAGACTGGAGGCTTACTGTAAAGGCACAGGATACCGTAGAAGACCCATGAAATGTGGAACATTTCACGCTATGATGAGATACAGGGTAGCTCTCAGTTAAGGTTGGAGTATGACTGCCAATGAGTCAATCTCCACATAGTGTTGAAGATCAGCACAAACTCAAATCCCGTTGTCCTCATCTTAGGCCTCGCTACTGAACTGAAACACGTTGATAGATACAAGACCTGCAGCTCATTAGCAAAGACAAAGACTTCAAGATTGAGCACGACTGTTTGCAACTCTGTCGTATTATGATAAATGACCCAGAAAAACAAAATGTGTTTTAATGTTTAACTTGTTCATTTAGGCTTTGATCGAATTGAGTACGTGTCTGTTAAAATCCCAAAGCCGCTCATTAACAGAAATGTTTTGTTTCCCTCAGCAGTGAGCTGTAATTAGAATGGCAAAACTGATATCCCCTTGTATCAGTCTGATTCCGGGGAACATGTGCGAGAGATTTGGGGGTGAAAGGAGAGCACTAATACAAAGCAGCTGTGTGTGGAAGACTCAGATGTTGACAGATTGGGCTGAGAGCAGCTACAACTCTTGCTTAAACCAGTGTGGCCAATAATAAAGTGGTGGAAGTTCCATTCTTGGCCTGGGACTTCTCTATGAGGGCTCAGAGCTGCAAGCTCGTCCATGTAGGCCAATGAAAGACACGGGCTGCTCATGACTGGTGATGTATAGCTCTCCATCATGAACACATTTCCTCTGGGCATGTTTCAGGCCAGACGGCACAGAGCACGAGTTTCCCTCCAGTCACTCACAGACAAAGTATTAGTCGTGTACTGCGGTTTCTTCTACCGCATCATTCATATCTTTGTCATTGCCCGATTAATTCCAGTTTGTGTAGCTTTGTGGTGCTGAAATGTCAAATTTGACTTATTTCAAGGCCAAAAGGTATAATCTACAACATCATGGGAACACAAATGACTCATTCGTTATCTTAGTGTAGCTAATCTAAAAGAATGGCTTGGTTTTACCCGCAGCTGTGACAGATTTTGAACCAAATTTCCTGATTGGCGGAGAAGTGAGCTTACAGTGCTGCATGTACCCACCCTATGCTTTGTGGATTCAAGAGGCTGTCGATGGCTGCAGGAAGCTCTGACTTCAGGATGAACAAATAGGAAGACATGGCTGAGGGAAGAGAGGAGAAAACATTCAGAAAATGTCTGTTTTCCAAATGAAATAAAGAAAAAAGAAGCATGCCATCATACCAATCGACTAAATCATAAACGTAGCAGATGACTGTATGTTGCCACAAGGAATCTTAAATTGTTGTGTGAGGGTGGTGTGTGTTTTCCAGCACAAGGAAATGGAAGGCAGGGTGGCGGGGGGATCGAGGCTCTGAGTTAATGCAGATGGGTGGGGCAAGCAGCTCAAGGGGATCACCAGTAAAGCCCTCGGTGCAGAGGAGCAGACATTATGCAGATCATCCAACTGCTGGAGACTGGGAGCAGCAGCCAGGATGGAGAAGTGCGGGGGGGGGGGGGAATGCTAACAATAATGATCTCTGACGCTAATCCAGGTATTTCTCCCACTGCTCCACCTCACTAGGAAACAGGATATTATCAACCTCCGACGGGCTCCAATATCCTTTCAACGGACAGCCAATCAGAGAGTGGATCGGGGTCACTTCCTGAGGGTCTTAACAGCCCCGAAATCACCAGGAGGAAAATGGGAGAGGGGAGATGGAGACTGCACACGGTGGAGAGGACGTTTCTGGCTGAAACAGGATTCAGATGCAGTGTGTGGTCAGTCATAAAGGGAGATAATGTTAAGGGATTTAAATCTGTGAAGCCAGGCAGAGCCAGAGTTAGCTGGGACCTCATTGCCCCCGAGGCAGGTCTTGCACTCGCCGTTAAATAAGCCTAGACCATAATCCCTGAGATCCTGTATTTGTTTATTAAAGAAAATTCATCCAATAACCCTCCAGCCCACACAGACACGCACTCTGTGAATAACTAATGCCATTTATGAGCTCTAAAATATGTCAATGGGGGTTGCTCTGAGGCACTTTCGCCCAAAGGTTTTCCTGCAAAAGTATATCCAACAATTTAAACTAACCACAAAAACGAAAAAAATATTTTCAACCACACCAGCCCATAAAAACACACTGACAGGGATCACACAACAGGCATGATGCAATGGTTAAATTTCATGCAGTAGGTTGCAGCAAGCACAACAACACTTTGATGGGAATTCCTGGTGGGATAATACTTACATTTCTGCACAAAAAACGCCCTTGAGTGAAGGAAAATGATTGTTATTGGCCAAAAGGCAGGAAAATATCTTCTTGTAATAAGCATGTATGTAAGAAAAAAAGAAAATTTATTCAAACTGTCTGTGTGCGGTAAGCGAACAGTGGGAGACTGCGTTCAACATAAGACAGAGCCACTTTCATTTCATTAAGAGTGAGGGGACAGGCAGGCTGTGAGAGCCCTGGGCTGGTCAGTAATTAAGGTCAATTGGCCCATCAGCCTTTGGCAGTACAGATGAATGTTTACCCAGAGTGAGGCTAATTGCAGTCTTATAAAAGGGGCCCTGGGTGTAGACAGATGCATGCTGCAGTGCTGGCTCTCACACTCTCACACATACTGCCCCATGCTGGGAAAACCACAAACATACCAGAGGGCACGGCCATAATCCACTCAGCCGTGCCACTAATGACTGCAGAGGAGCGATCACCTTAGCTCTCCACTGTCTGAGAAGCGCAGTTTGTGGCCGAGGGACGGGTGGAGAGATGGCAGTAAGAGAGAGAGAGAGAAGTGTGGGGGGTGGGGGAAATAACGGGAGGGGTCCCATTAGGTTACTCAACACTGGGTGGGTTTACCATCAGTGATCAATTAGACGAGAAGTCAGATTTCAGGCCCAGGGGAGGGGGCTAAGAGGACAGCGGCTACAGAGTCAAAGGTTATCAAGGAATCCGGATAATAGCCTCACAGGGAGGAGGGAGCAAACCTGAGCACAGGGGCTTCTGATCACCAGTAGGAGGCACTATCTGCCTCCAAAATAAACTGGCCACAGTCTAACCCTGCAGCATTGTGCACCCTCCTCAACACTCTGCTTCTAAAAAACCCCACAAAATCAGTTTATGTTCAGCATGTCAAAGAAATGTATGAAGCTGTAGAGTGAAATGGGAGCTGACTTACCGCCCATATTTTGGATGATAATGGAAACTCCAACCAGCACCTAAAAATAATTTTGAAAAAGGCGGTTAGTTTGAACATGTCTTCTGGTCCTGTTGAAAATATGTGAGGTAATTCCTTTCTTTGACAGGGAAAACTCAAACTAATCAAAAAGACAACACTTACTTTTCCTGGTTTTTGCAAGGCTCTCCCTCCAAGGTCTTCATATGAATTTATACCTATGAGAGTGAAATAAAAACAATCACACCTACTCAACTACTTAAAAGAGTGCTCAACCGACTCAGCATTACACTCCTATAACATTGTCGGACTCACATTTGACAGTTTAAAACAGAAAGAGTAAAAACCAGAGGTACTGTCTTTTTAAGTCCAGGCATTCTACTTCCTTGTCAAAACCTGGTGCCTACTTCACCCACAATGCAACTCTACTGCTGACAGTTTGGTGTAGATTTGGGTGTGTTAAACTTGTAGTGGCTAATATAGTCTTGAGCTCTATTTTTTACATTTTCAAACTTGTAGTCTTTCGACCAATCCGAACTTGAGGCGATTTATCAGACAGCTCCAGTCTGGACCCACAGAAACATGTTATACATGTGCCTGAGAGCTGAAAATACACTTAATTGTGTAAAATTGTATAATAATAATAATAATAATAGAAATTATAATTTCAGGATAGGATGTCCATACCTTCAACAGTACTTGGATGATAATTGGCAGACAACTGTTATCTCTTTTTATCTCATCTCATGGCTCTTAAACATCATTTACATAACAACCGATTCAATTACAACTAGGAAGTGAGTAAAGACAACAAAGAGATAGCAACACATCAGATAGCTTCCCTGAATAGTGATCTAATCACGAGTGATGTAAGGGGGACACTCCAGGATGTGGGCAAAATAATCTGGATGAAACCCCCTGGATAAACACACAGGAAGTGATAATCTAAAGTTAGACTGTGTATCCATTGTTAGTCTCTCACCTGTTTGGTCACATAGCTTCAGAAGGAGATGTATAGAGTACGCTGCCAGGCTGGACACTAGTACTAACAGGATACTACAGAGGAAAGGTACATAGAGGAGAAAGTAGTGTTTATAGATTCATGTCTGACATATTTAAACATCTGTCAGATACTTAAACAGCACTGTGGTTAAAGATTTAATGAGAGCATTCTTACCAAAAACCCAATATCCCAGTGTTAGCCATAGCATAAGCTAGACCCAATATGCCGCTGCCCATGATGGCATTCATCAGGTTGAACACAGAGGAGGCGAAGGAGGCTCCGTTGGTTCTAGTCGGCGCTGATCCCTGCACATACAGCAGAGATAACATGTGGATAAAACATGAAGAGGTAAAACAATGAGGGCGAAGACAAAAGGAGCAGAAGAAATCCGATTATTTTTGTAAGAGCTTTAGGAGAACTGCTCCTGACAGTATTAAGAACAGCTGGCCAGCCCTGATGATGGATGTCATGAAACAACACTGCAGTGGCATGTAGGATCAGGGAATGGAAATGGGAATGGATGGGGTGGGATTTGAGCAGCTAGCTGTGGGACAGCTGCCTGAGCTCAGGATAAGGGGAGCTGGCCAAACTGCTTGACCTCTCTAATAGGGGATATCCTGCAGAGAACGAGTGGCAACTCTGGTGTCAGTGTCACAACAAGCTTGGATTGACCCGAAGGCCGCTGAATCAGATTCACCCTTGGTTACAGTACTGAAAGACAGGAAGTAAACTATGACACCAGATGGAAAAGTGGACTGGTTGCCTTGTTCAATTATAATATAGCTGATTTGAAGATGCTAAGAATGTGAATTTTAAAATAAGCACTTACTGGCAAAATAATGTGATACGACACTTTAATGTCCTCCATACAGATGTATTCACCACCAGCTCATTCCTGTTCATGGTCACAGTGGGGGGTAAAGAATATCCCAGCATGCATAGTCACAAGTCCAGCACAATGCTGAGCGAAATAACAAGCCGACCAGTATAATAAACAAACCGCTGCTCATCCCAACCGGTTCCTTTTCTATTCTATGTCTTGCCCATTGTTTCAGATTGATGATAGGATTGATGTCTTATCAGGGTAATTCTACTGTCACCACTTCCTTTGAGCGGGGGCTTCTGGACATTAAAAGAGTGAATAAACAACGCTGATTGATCAGTATAGCATCCAACTACATCAGATTACTCACTACTGAAGAATGCTGCAAAAACTCTACATGGATCCACATTTATCTGCTTCTGCATTTCTTCAGTATATGTAATGTTAAGGTTATTAAACAGAAAATACACGTGCATATGCTGTTCCTGTACTTAAAGTAGCCGAATATTGCTTTGATAATCTGAACCTTTGTAAACTTTGTTCAACATCAGAGAGACAGAATAAATGCCAACGTCTTTCATAGTCAAATACAATTTTAAGAACCTCAAACAAAAAGTCTTTGAGCTCACAGAATCATATCACTGGTATTGTGTTAATGGGGTAACTCCAAAAACAGCCACTGACCATCAATACGTATCTTGATTGGGACGTAGTGCCACTTAGGACAGGACACCAGGGTTGAAAACAGGCCAACAAACAACCCGAAGAGGAGTTTACATTCTAGTGGAGAAAATGACTGATAGTGTGCTTCTCAAGGCTGGTTCTGCTGGTTTACATGTGACTATAATGGGAAAATAATTAGTTTAGTTAGATCTAAATAAAAAATGAAGGGGCTTAGTGTATAGATGTGGAAAGTTCCCTCCAGAGCCACAGAACATACAACTATTTTAATAGACTTAGTGGTTATGATCATGATAAGCAAACTCATTGTCTTAAGTCTGTTAAATCGTTTGACTTCCAGATTAAATATAAAAATGACATGTAGAATACATTTGTATTTGCATAAGAAATGAATAGAAAAAGACACGAAATCCTCAGTTAAAAATAATCATTGAAAGACCATTGTGCAATTTATGCTTTGGGGTTGACTTTCCCTGTAAGTGCTGACAGAAGCAGAAAGGAAGAGCGGAAAACGCACGTGATGTCTGTCATAAACAACATTTAGACAAGTCTACCTGTGCATGGAAAAAACTATCGCTGCGTATTATTCCAGAAATCCCTGTATTTAGACTGAAGCACTGATCCTCAGCTGTGAAAGACGCGGTGCTGTTTTAATACTTACATGTGTCAATAAAGGTGTAGTGTCGTTTCCTTCGATGTCCCCGGCGACGCGTTCACTATACAAGTCTGCGGTTGCATTTCTATTGCTGCTCATTTTCTACTCTCGAAAACTGCGGACACAAACGACTAGAAACAAACTCTCTCCGTCTTTTGACGGACTCCACAGTCCAGTTATCACGAGGACGTCACGAGTTATGATACCATCTTCTCTTAAATCACTTTTAAACTTCCCCTCTTATCAAATTGTCAGATGCTGATTGTTGTTGTTCATGACGCCTCCCTTTTCCGTCGCATTTCACGCGTCATCAAAGAGACTGCCCAATCGGAGCGCGACTCTTCGCTCGTTTGACCAATCACGAGCCAGTTCTGGTCGACCACCGATGACGCATTTCAAGCATGCCTGCGAGTGAAGGATGTTGAGGTGAGCTCTGAATCTGGATTTTCTCGAACATAACATCATAATTACCTTTGATTTAACACAGAGTTGCTTCGCTTTGTTACATCTAACACTCGGTTCACAGTTATGATGTGTTTTCTTTAATTTTCTGCTTCATAACCGCAACGTGTTTGTCATTTCAGGCTCCTCTCCAGAGTCTTTGCGTCCATACCAATTGAAGGAAACCGAAAAGCTGCCGCTGCGCACCAGAGCATCTGCCCTGCAGCCTCAGTTTGTTCTGGCTTTGCTGTTAACCCCATAATGGAGCCTAAACTCTACCGGGCCCCTCCAGAGGTCCGGGGTATGACCTCTCTGGACAAAGAGGCCTTCACACAGACTATCACTGTCCCAGCGCTACGGGTGCCCACTGGGGTCTTAAACAAGGTGGTAAAGAGCCTGAGAAAGGCGACCATCCAGCGCCCAGGGGTACCCCGAGTGGTGCAAGATAAAGAGGAGAGTAGTGACTTTCGTTTAGTCCTGTTGGACCCCCACAGAGTGTCCTCTCCAAGCTCCTTCAGTGAAGCCGAAGCCGAGGCTCTGAGGTCATTCAGCGTCGCTGAAGAGCTGCAGTACTACGAGCTGCGACTCACCTATCACAACCTGAAGAGTGAAGAAGTGCTGGAGGCTGTGCTCCCTCAGGGGCAGGACGTGACTTCTGGGTTCAGCCGGGTGGGACACATCGCACACATGAACCTGAGGGACCACCAGCTGCCATACAAGAACCTCATAGGTGAGAAGCAACCCATATGAAGGTGTATTTTGGCTCCTTGTCATAGAGTGTACAAGTCTCTAAAAGTTTACAATTCTATCTTCCTGAAAATAGTCCTTCAATTTGGTTTTGAGGAGAGCGCTGTCTTAACACGTTGCTCTAAAATCTCCCACAGCTGTTCGGTCGTGTTGAGATGCGACAGTGAAGACAATAGCATGTAATTCACACCCCTCTCATACTGATCAAACCATTTAATGAATGGAAGCCTCTGTATTTGTTGTTTCTCCACTCCATTGAGGGTTTTCCATTCATTTTTTTACCTGTCCATATAGAAGTGAGTGAGATATTTGTTAGTGTGCTCTCAAAATTATTACTGGGGAAAGTACAGATGTTCAGCAAGTCAAGTCTGAAGCACACACTTCAGTGCCTCAATGTAACTTTCATGCACAAAGCGTCGCTTTAATCAGGCTCCTTTTAAAATGAGCAAATAACGTCAACTGTGACTTATTGTCATGTGAGCAATCAATTCTTACGAGGAAGAAACGTTGACATTTTATCAGTACCGTCAACACTTTCAGACAACTTTTTACACTTTACATGTGAAGGTTCGTTTCCTGCTTAAATTCTTATAAATGTGTAATTTTCTGACTTAAAGGACTGTGGGTTTAACAAAGAAAAGAGTTAGGAAGTCGTATTCATTGCTAACTGCGTGGCTGCTTCCATTGTAGGTCAAGTCATCATGGACAAAAACCCCGGTGTTACCTGTGTGGTCAATAAGACAAACATGATTGACTCCACCTACCGCAACTTCAAGATGGAGATGCTAGCTGGAGAGGAGAACATGGTCGCCAAAGTAGGTTAAATCACAAATGTGCAATTATTTCACGTTGATTAACATTTTTTTCTTAAATAGCACGATCCATTTGTGCAGTAATTCTCAGATGTAATCAGATCATGGACTGAGGGTTGATACAATCTTGGTCTGTGCCGCAGGTGAAAGAAAACGGGGCGACATACGAGTTTGATTTTTCTCACGTCTACTGGAATCCCCGGCTGAGCACAGAGCACCAGCGTGTGGTGCAGCTCGTGAAACGTGGCGACACCGTGTTTGATGTGTTTGCCGGTGTCGGACCTTTCGCCGTCCCGGCTGCCCGCTCAGGCGCAAACTGCTTGGCCAACGATCTCAACCCCGAGTCCCACCGATGGCTGCAGCACAACTGCAAACTCAACAAGGTGGAGAAGAAAGTGAGAACCTTTAACCTGGACGGCAGAGCGTTCATCCGGGGGCCTGTGAGGCAGGAGCTGCCCGCGCTGCTCAAGGGAAAAGCCAGTGTTCATGTAGTGATGAACCTGCCTGCTTTGGCTCTGGACTTCCTGGATGCATTCAGAGGCCTATTGTACCAGCAGCCTTGCTGTGATGAGAATCTACCCACAGTGCACTGCTACGGCTTCTCTAAAGATGACAACCCTGAGGCGGATGTGGCGGAGAGGGCTTCCCACAGCCTCGGGTTCCCCCTGAAGGACCGGTGCTCTGTGCATTTTGTGCGTAATGTAGCACCCAACAAAGATATGATGTGTGTGAGTTTCACACTCCCGAAAGAGGTGCTCTTCAGTGGTGATCATGAACAGACAGGTGAGAGTTGATCCAAAAAACAGTGAGGAATTTAATGATAACGTAGATATTAAAATGTGAACATGAACACTACTTATGGTAGAAGTCAGTGGCAGCTCTCTGGAAACATAATTGCAGAGGAAACTTTAAACTCAAGTTTAATCATTCATTCAGCTTCATTTTTCTGTACTATATTTTACAAAGTCGATCTACCAAAAAGAAAAGGCAACTATTTTAATAATCGATCAAATGTTTGAGTCATTTTTGAAGCAAAAATGTCCAAAATGATCCGTTTCCAGCTTCTCAAATGTGAGAAATATATTATTTCACTTTGCATGAAAATAAACTGAAGAGCTTCACTTTTTGGATATTTTACTATAATAATGCCAAGGCAATTTATTTGTATGTGAATACCTACTTCACATACAAAGAAAGAATACTTGTATGTGAAAATGAAAATAATCTTTATTTTTAACTGTTCCGTAAGCGTAGTCCCGCTGTCGCTGTTGTTGCATTCGCATGTTATAATGTACTGACCACAATAAAGTTTTACACTGTTGAATTCAAAACTGATTTTGTTCCTCCACAGAGCCTTCAGCAGAACCAGCTCCGAAGAGACAGAAGTGTGAAGAAGCTACAGATTCGACACAATCATAATATTGACCCACCAAGGAAACATTTGAGTTGAGAATTTTAAGTTTTTTTCTTTTTCACAAACTGAGTTTAACTGACGTTTTTATAACGGATGACGTTGCATCCTGTCATAAGAAATCATCATTACTTAAATACATGACTCCTTTTTGTTCAAACTAGAATGTATTAGAACTATTCCCCGGGCGCCTGTCATTGGCAGCCCACTGCTCCCTATATGCAGGGATGGGTCAAATGCAGAGGTCAAATTTCGTGTATATGTATATGACAATTAAAAAAAAATGGTTTCGTTATTATTCAGAGCTTGGTCATGAGTCTTGTTTCACTTTTAAAATAAATCAAAAAAATGGAGCTTTTCAGTGTGATTTATTTAAATATAAAAGTAACACAAAATATAAAAAAAATCATATACACCTTGACCAAAAGTCAATCATAGCACCATCGACCACAGCAGCCTTTGCCCTCTCCGTAGTGGTAGCGGTGTGGCTTTTATTGTCCTTTTAGTCACATTTCTAACCAGTGGCTGTTGCTCTGGATGTGCTCAGCGTTTCAGAGGGAACAGTCCACTGAAAGCATCCTGAATAGCTCGATGACATGCCAAAGCTGAGGTGTATCCTCCAGCTGTGTCCTGAGGCATGGCAGCCCGCACGTGGTTCAGATACCTGAGAACACACAGAGAGCCCTGGTCAGTAACAGCAGTGAGGTATTTTGTAAACAACGTGACTGACTGGAAGCCCCGAGAGCTGCTTTCAAAAAGTAGTTCCTGTGAGTGTAACTTGAGTGTAAGTTTATTCTTCATTAAATCCACACTTGAAGTTATTTTTTCTGGCTCTCCGCGACCCTTTGGCCCTTTGATGAGATCAACGAAGACAGACGTACCCATACACTAACACTGGATCACCTTGTGCCTAAAAGCCTCTCCAACATGGCTCTATTAAAGTATTATGGGTGTCTTTTATTTTTTAAGTGCTTACAGATGTATCCTGCCAAAGCCGCTTTTCAGGTTCTTGAGGAAAGCCAAAAGTCAGTTTATTTTCACATTCATGCACAGACAGAAAAACAGTCGAGCTGTTAATTTAATTTTTTGTGTGTGTGTGTGTGTGTGTGTGTGTGTGTGTGTGTGTGTGTGTGGATTGACCTGTGTCCCCACTCTAATCCTTCCTCCAAGTGTTCATTAGGGGAGAAACCTGCACACATGTTCTGTACTGCTCTCTTGTAGCATCTTGACTACAAAGCTAAAAAAGCAAAGTCCTCGAGCAACTGAGACAACACGTAGCCTTGCCTGTCAATACTGTCTCCCCCCCTACACCTCCCACCCTGCAGAAACCAGAATCCTGGCAGAGAGGGCTAAAGCCCTCACACGAGTCTGGCTTTGTGGCCCCTGTTCCTGTGAGCCGGAGAAACTTCAAAGTGAAACGGGAATCAAGAGGACAGACAGTCCTCTGTGATTTCTGTGCCCATTCTAGCTGCTTTACAGAGTAACCCAACACCTGTGGGGAGGCTGTGTGTGTGTGTGCATGCATAAGAGATGGACAGGGAGAAAAAAGGTGTTGGTGAGACTACATGCTCAAAAGATCATATTTTGCTTTGGTGTTTTATGATTGCTGCTTTCCTAAAAAAAAAAAAAAAAAAAAAAGCTGAAACATATTTGCTAGCATGCCAACACATACAAGTCAAACATTCCCACAAGATGCCCTTGTCTTGTCGTACAATAGACAGTGAAAGTAAGAGCAGCAAGAGGTGTCAATCAGGTCTCGCACACAAAGGCCACTCATCACCCACTAGAGAAACAACACACAAGTTCAAAACAGGAGGCCCAGTGATTAATAATAACTTCATTAGGCCCAAGCTGCTGTAGCCTGTCCTTCAGAGCACTTGAGGGAGGTCTTCTCATATGGCTTCCTGCATCGGATGAGTGCTATCTATTGATTATATTGTACTGGGCCTTTCTAATGGTGAAAAAAGTGGGCTATTTACAGCCCGGCTAAGTCTGCTCTTCCTGCTAATCTAATCCCCAAGCTACTCATGTGGTCATTCCTTCCAAGAAAGCTGAGAGCTCTGTGTAACTTTATACCTGCCTGCCCCTAAGGGGGGGGGGGGGG
>NW_022280037.1:4342838-4354410 GCF_004355925.1 Anarrhichthys ocellatus | reverse complement strand
GGGGGAGAAAGGGAGAAGGAGGGGTGGGAAGTAAAAAGAGGGAGGATATGAGGTGAAATCACCTTTGGGTATCATCATCACAAACCCTCTTCTCTTAAACCAACCCCGTCTGCCCTCTGCTCACCCCTAACACCCGAGGTTAGTTCAGTTCTGCTCCATTAACTCAGCGGCCGTATCCGCATCTTCCTGTAAAGGCCAGCCGCATACATGTACATACACATGACCGGCTGTAGAGGAAGCTGAAAGATGAACTCGACTCTTTTCACATGACTGTACTTGGCAAAACCTAAGACGTGCAACAACATGAAATGCATTCAAAATTTGCTGCTCACTTGCCTACAAAAACAGGCAGACTCTTTACACTTCCTTCAATCAGAAAACTCTCTCTCTCTCTCTCACTCTCACTCTCTCTCTCTCTCTCTCCCCCCCCCCCCCCGCCGCCGCACTGACACAGACGCTTCGAGACCCTCCGACGCTACTGTTTCAGTGTGCACTCACAGTCTCCCTGCCCTCCCCCCTCTCTCTCTCTGTGGACTGGACTGCCTTTTGTTCGCAGGGCCGTGAAACCCAAGCCGTGTCAGCCGGTAACATCTTTCACTCTCCGGGCCCCATTGGAGCATTAGCTGAAACTCGATATGGGTCTTTTCAAAGCTTCGTATTATTGGGTAAATATGGGTCACTTTGGACTGGCCCATTATGTCGCTTGGGGGGGGGGGGGAGACGAGTGCAGGTGATGAAGACAACTGAATGACACAGTATGACAGTGTGCGTGTCAGACTGAAATTGCCACAAGGGAATATGACAGGGGTTTTCCATCAGCATTACACACTGAAAGGAGTGATACATGCTTTTTCAAAGATGACCATCTCAGCATAAGTGTCAAATTTAGATTCTTTTTTTTTTAATTCTCAAAAGCATAATAGAAGATGAAGAGCTTGCATTATTTTTCAAACTACTCATACCGTCTGCTGTAACCCCATTTATTAAAAAAAACATGTGGATCAGAACTGTTCAGAGCCAAGTTGGCCAACAGCATTTTTCCACTTTGGTCTGGAACTCTGAATACCTGGGCAATGTCTCCTGCTAATGCTAATAACGGTCAGAGATTTTCCTGACGGGACCCCGAAAGTATTCCCCACCCCGGCTGACTGGAAAACGCCGCACAGCCGCATCTCTAATTCAAAGTGAAAAGATAAGTGGCGAAATGTTCCGGTGGGGTTCTGCTTGATTTCCAGCTGGGAATGTGCGGCTCCTCTTTATGTTTGGATCAACGACGCTGCAGCGGAACGGAGGGTGTTTGGGTTCTTTAGGGAAATAGCAGCGAGGTTGGGACTCTGGAGGGAAAACAGCCGATATCAGACGGAGGCGCGGGCTGCGTTGGGCCTCTTGTCTAGACTCCATGTGTTGGCTCGAGTTGGATTAAGAAGAGATGTGGAAGCCCGGGCTTGATGGAAAAGAAAAGAGGCCTGTAATGCTACAATGGTTATTTCAGCAAGCAGACACTTAATCAACGTACAAACCACAGAGCAGACGCACAGGACAATGGAGCAATCTGAATCAGTCTTAAACAGCGCTCACTGTAGAATTACTGTATGTGGTTTGGCTGCTTTCATACATAAAGACTTAATAGTTAAAATAAGCCAAACTCAAGCTAAAATGGCTCCTTCAACAGAAACTTGAGGCAACATCTGTATGAATGGGATTTTCTGAAAGAATCAAGAGAGTAATGTATAAGTCCGGCTGCTTCTTTCACAGCACCCTCACTGATTCAGGATCAGCATTTGCTTTTACTTCATAGACGATGAGAGGCGTTTTGAATGCAGCTCGTCTTTAGCATGAGTCATAACCCAAACAGGGTACGCTGACTTTCAGGCAGTTGGAGAGATGAACTCTGTATTCTGTTCAATCAACAGTGGACGGAAAAATCTGCAAAGATAAATCAATAAAACCTACCCTACCTGAGACCGTTCCAAGGACTGAAGCCTCATTAGCTATGTTTATCAAAGCGAATGAGCTTAGACTGGTGTGTTTCCGTGCACAAAGAGGGCATCTGACAAGCACAAGGAGGGCTATATCTGAGCAGAGGCTGCCCCATACTTCTGAAAGGCTTCTGGATGGCAGTGCGAATGTCCGGAAGTCTTCCTTTAGCGCTCTGCTCCGGCAGCGGTTGAGGATTCCTGGCCTGGAATTGATGGGGGCTGGAGGAGGGTGGGGGAGGGGGGTGCAGAGCCACACACCTGCCAGATGATTTGTCATTATAGAGGGGTCAGCACTCAGCTGTCACCCCCTAATCACCCATCCTACCCCTTAAGTCAACCCCCCTTTACCCCCCAAACTCCACTCCAGTCCTCCGAAAACACCCCCTGCATTCCTCAGGCAGCTCCGGTTTCACTCACAGCACTGCTGCCCCATCTGCCCCTCCTTCCTACACTCTACCCTGAGAGAAAATGTACCCCTGTGAGAGACACAGCACACTGAGCGCATTGTGTATATGTGCGATGTGAGCTTATGCCTCCGTGTGTGTGGATACACAATTCACGTGTGTGTGAATACATGTTTTTCTAAGGGTAGAGCTGTTTGTATCGGTACCGACGGCGAACAGATGGAGCAGAACTCCACCGGTGGAGAACGTGTGAATTGGTCCAGGCTGCAGTCTAGAAACAAAACCCCCGCAGACAAGCCAAACACAGAGGACTCTCACAGGTATACTATATCTGTCAACAGAGGTCTTTCATCACCATAGGTCACAGGTCAGTCTCTTTTCCATTGAATGCAGCTTCCTCTGGGACGTGCGAGTGTGTGAGACAGATCCTCAGCCATTAGCCTACCCACTGTCCATCCGATTATCTCAAGTTGTCTGTGAGTGTGTCTGAGGGGGGCTCAATACGGTTACATCATATCCTCACGAGCCTACAGACCCCTTATCCATTATCCTGTGTCTTATCATCACCATCGACGGGCTGAGTCTGCGTCCCATAAGAGAGGAGGTGAGGGAGGCGGGTGTAGCTAACACTTAGTTAAGGGGAGAACATGTTTAGAGTGTGAACAGAAGCTTTGGGTGACACTTGACATTAACGCTAATAGAAATACATTCTCATGTGGAGTGACTGACAATCTGTGAGCTGTCTTCAAGAAGGCAGCTTGTTGGTATCAGTGATAAAGACGAAGTGGTTGACTTGTTTTGTGTCTCTGCACAGATAGCACTGTGGAGGTGCCCACGATAAAGGCCTATTGTGCTTCTTGTGCCCAAACCTCACTTCCTGCTCCAAACGTCACCTGTCTCGACTCATCCAGGGCTCTCGTGCGTTGGCCCCGCACCTCCTCCGTCTGACCTGATGGGGGCAGTAGAGGTTGGCTGACTGGCTGGCCCACCGGCCTCACACCTAACCGCAGCAGCCGAGGGGCTTGTAGAAGCATCACACATCCAGCTAGCCACTTGATACAGAGAGCATCTTTCTTTCTTTCATCTCCTGAGCTGCTACTTGATAACTCTGCCCCCCTGGAGAGCTTAGAGGCAGGAGGGGAGGGGGGGCAAACCAGACTGAAGAGGGAGGATAATGACATGACATCAGTGTCATCGTTAGCCAAATGGCGCCGTAAAAGATGGAAGAACATATGCTGTTCAGTGAATGGCTGCTAGCACAAGGCACACCTATACATACATACACAGCAGAGGAGCCTTGACAGTTAGACGTAACAATCTGGGAATAGAGCGCCGACACAAAGAGGAAGAAAAGACTTTTCCCGGGGGGGTGGGTCGCCTCCACAGGTATCAGTTACTGAAGCACCTCAAGCACTGAGGAGAGGCAAAGATGGGAAAAGCGCAAAGAAGGGGGGGATGAAGGAACACAAAAAGACAGGGAAAGGTACAGCAGGGGGAGGATCACTATGATGCGATAATTCATACATCATAGTGGAGAAGTACCTCTTACCATGAGTTGTGCGTGGCAAGTCCCCACAGCCAAGCCCCACAAGACAGGAGTTTGTTTTCTTTCTCCAGCTCTTTAGAGGGGAAAATGAGCCAGCTAATCCCCCTGTACATTGCCGGGCCCTTTGCCCCAGGGTTGAAGAGCAGGAGAGAGGCACAGAGTGCAGGCCTGTTGGTACGGGGTGTGTGCACAGTCATGAGCACCATCGTGCTCAAAATCAAAGCATGCAACCCTGGAAAGCATGCGACCTGCTTTGTAAACCTCTCCACCGATCAGTGTGTGTGTGTTAAAAACATCACCTCACCCTATGCTGGGTGACGGGGTCAACACTGTTGCCTTTCGGCCGTGACACAAATAAACCTGGAGGCAAGAACACTGTTATACTCGGAGTTCCCTGTCCGCTGGTGTCTCCTTCGCTGGCAATGGCTTGGTTTGGCCTGGCCTGGGTTCATCTTGGGAGGAGACTGCTGGTCTGTCTGGCACACAGCCCACAGAGGGAAAACAATAACACTAAAAGCAGACCTCTTTCATATGAGCAGAATACACACAAGACAAATGTTTCTCTATCCCGCTCAATCATACTGTAATGTTCCCTCTGTTCCCGCCCGCTCTTTGGGTCAGAAATGACTCACCCACAAGTAAAAAGCCTCCAGTCAACTACAGCGCGTGCTTATTTTGAAGCATACTTAAAGAGAAGATCAATATTTGCACAGATCTATGGGAGGGAAAACAATAGTGATCTGGCCTCCACCAGCTCTGTCTGTTAATGGTCTGTTTACTGAGACAGACAGGATAATGGCCTGGGTGGGGGCTGGTGGAGAGTCGGACGGTGGCCACCCTCCACTCTGTCTCTGATCTAGTTAGCAACGAAGAGAATAAGCACCTACTGTACAAGAAGCTGAGCATGAAAAGCAAGGTGGTGGCTGTATGCCGTGAATGAAGATGGAGCATCGTGTTGACACAGACGGGTTTGCAAGTCAAATAGCAGGGCTTGAACCTCCACAGTTTTATTGGGCCTGCACTCTCTTTTGGTTATGCAAATTATAAATCCGAGAGCCTCGCGGCTGCTTTCAAGCTTTTCGATCTAAGCTATGGAAACACTTAAATTGTCAGAGAAGCACTGCGTTGAAGTCTACAGTTACTGGCTATACTGGATCTAGTAACACAAGACAATGGCATGTGCGACGATGAGTGTGTAGTATTGGAAGACAGTAGGATATCAGATATCTGACCAACCAAGTTCAGTTTTAGGTCTTGGTTATGGTGGAAACACCAGAGTATTTGAGGCAAAGCCCCCTCGTGTTATGCAAGAGCCAAATAAACAATTCTTTCCATAAATGGCACCATTTGGAAACGTCACAGAATATTTGAATTTGGCTGAAAGAAAGCAAAATACGAGCCCCGAGACATTATCTAATCGTAGTAAAAGTAGATCAAAGCAGACTGCTCTTGAGGGAGTTCATCTGAGGTCATGCTAACCGGCGCCTCAGTCTCCAGCTCATAACTTAAGCATCAACGCTGCGTTTGTGAGAGAGAGAGTGTGCGAGTGAATGACTATTTGAGGCCAAGAATACGAGACCCGTCTCTCCAAGGTGCCATCATTCTGCTCCCGTCAGTCTCGGCAGTCTGACGTCCTGGTGCTGAACTTCAGGTCCCCTGTGGGCAGTGACCTCTGACCCTATCCCCCCTCCCCTGGCCCTTCCAGCCCCGTCAGAAGGATATGCGCCCTGCAGGGATCAGAGAACCTGGGATACGTGAAAAAGCCATTCATGGCCGTTCATAGAAATTCCTCTGGAGAAGCTGTTCTCTGCATATTGAGTGAAAAAGAAGAATATGATGGCTGACTTGCACTTTCATCACAGAGTCAAAAGGGAAAGCAGGGGAAGGAAAGAATGACTATGCTATTTAAACCTCATTTACTCCAATTTAGTGATGGCAGAAATGGATTCAAGAGTACTCTATGGAGCATGTCTAGTGGTCCTGCTAACTCCGTGAGCCAAGTCCAGGGTCAGTGGAAGTGCTCTTGGCCAGCTAGGCCAGAGCTGGAAAGATGGAGAGCTCAGACCTGGAGTCAGGCCAACCAGGCGGGAAGAGGCTAGCAAAGCCGGATGCCAGGAACTGAGGGCTGTGATGGCACCACTGACTATTCTTGATATCTCCCTCCCACCAAAGCACTTAACATGCAGTATAAGCCAACACACAAACAAACAAACAAACAGATACACGCCATTCACATAAACACGCAGACGCCAAGGGATGTTTGGAAAGCTAAAGAACACAGGCAGGAGGAGAGCATCACTCAGAGACCCATTAACCCTTGGCTCCCAACCAGAACAGTGAGCCGGCGTCCTTTAAGCACACTTTGAACATAGCTGGTCTATGAACGTGTGCACAAGTACTTTAGGTTCTTCCGTGTGTCTATGTGTATGTACATATGTCCATAGAAAGTGACATTAAATGAAGACTTGATGGGCAGTTTCCAGAGGAAGAAAACAATTCGTTGTCCTCTTGTATTTATGAAAAAAAAAGTCAATCGCTATCTAACCCCTCGGCTTGCCACAAGTTGGTGAGAGAAAGTGCTTTGAGGACTACTTCCTCGTACGGAGAAGTGTAACCCCAGGAGAACAGCTCCAGACTAAACACTCTGTGCATTCAGCTGCTCCCCTTCACCCCACCGACAAGCGACGGATGCTTGTCGGCGCTCCCAACAGAAAAACCTCACTTTTTCCACCAATTATAGAAAGCAATGCGCACGGGGGAGGAGGCAAAACTTCATAATATTATACACACTGGCATTTGGCGAAGCACATTGAGCAACCTCTGTCAGAAAGAGATGGGCTAATTTCAGGGTGACCTGTGCCAACACAAACAACTGTTCTGGCTAGCTTTCATTGTCAGCACTTGAGGTTTGAGTCAAATTTTTCAATGCTCCGCAGCCAATTTCTCTTTCCCCTCTTTTTTTCCCCCCATATGATTTGTCCTTGTCCAAGATCCCAGTCAGTCTTTCATCGCCTACGCAGTCAGAGCTTTAAAAGTATTCTGGTAGAGCAGAAAACTCAGACCCAGATGCTCATCTACACACACAAACTAAAATAGGACGTAACCGTTTCTTTCAGGTCGTCAGCATGTATCTATGTGACCTCATGTACGGAAAACATACTTATTTTATCCATAATGCAGGCGGGACTGAATTGGTGCCGTGTATCTTTGATGTATCCAAGTGCTTCCATTTGGGTTTTGTCCGTCAGCAGGCGCAGGGTCCGCGTGAGTTAAAACAGCTACTGCTTCGGTCTCTGGCTGCTGTGTGCTGGGATTCATATCACAGCCGTGTCAACGTAAACATCATATGTTTCCGTTTGCGTCTACAAAGCGGTATTTACTTCACTTTGATTTTGTTTATTAGAGGCTTTTACTGTTCAACATAAAAGCAAGGAGCCATGGCGGTACAGGCTGTAATATTACATTCATAGCCTCCTCATAATTCTCATAGCTCACGCATGGTTCTGGGTATGTGCCAGTCAACGAGATGGACAGCACTTTACTGCCATTATAGAAAGCTCACACAGTAGGAGTCCTATCCTCTGTGGCAAATCAAACGCACCTATGCACATCAGGGGAGGAGTGTTTAGTTATGTACCAGTGTGTGAAGGGGGGGGTTGATGTTGAGGTGGAAGCTGAATGGACACTTTTGGAGGCCCCTGTAGCCTGAACATGCAGCCTTTCCTCTGCTCCAGTATTGAGGCAGCTGTCTTTAATATAAGAGCTCAGCTCAGCCCATATTTATTCAGGTACAGCTGACAGAGAGGGGGAGACAGTGAAAGAGGCGTGGACCATCTTTTTCCTGGCAGCAGTGCAGCACTCCTGCGGCTTTTTTGGGGGGCAAAGAGACAAGGCGAAAAAAGACACAGACACTGTGACAGAGGGAAAGGAGCGGCGTGAAAGAAAAGAATGAGTTGAAATAAGAAAAAAGAAAATACGGCTCCAGTGAGCTCTGCGTTGACTGGACATCCTGTGCAACAGACCAGCCCCAGAGGCCCCGGGGCCACCAGGGAGGGGGGTGTGCGAGCTCAACTCTCCAGTCTCTCTTGATGGCTGTGTCCAAGACAAATCACCAGCGGTGCTGCTGTCACCGTAGGCCTTGACCAAGACAAACAGCCGTGTTTTTTAAATAAGTACCTGCCCCCTCACAGCCCCTTTCACCTCATCCACGCTCAGTCACATCCATATCTCCTGGCACAATCAAGCATATTCCCTTCACAGGTCATAGGACTGGAGCTGTAGTCCAAGGCTCTACACTGGGGACTCACCATTCACCCTCTCAACGCTGTCTGCATTCTCTCTCCGCTGCACGCACACACACACGCACACACACACACACACTGGTGACATTCTACCACATCACAAAACTTTTATTGTTGCCAAAATGCTGGGACTGCAATAACAGGGGTGAGAGTGAGTGTGTATGACACAAACTGTGTAGCGGGTTTAAGGGACACCGTCTGGATGCATGTGTATGTGCAAGCTTGATCGTTTATGTACATCTGGGCTTGCATGCACAAAACCTCAAACTTAGCTGAATCACAAACTGCCAACTGCGCACAAGTGTCAGCACAATTCCTTGCTTTTACTTAACAGCACATTGCATCTTGGGAGTTGTGGTTTGTCTGAATGAGCCTGACTGTGTCGCTGCCTCCGGCCTGCACCGGTGGGACTGGCGTTCCTCACTGAACTGAACCTCATTTATCTCTGTGGCAGAGCCCTTTCTCTCCAGCATCGGTCCTCCTGGACCCCTGAACTGCTGACACCAGCCCCCCCCCTCCTCCTCCTCCCTCTGAGCTCCAGCATGCGGCAAAAATTGTGAGATGTGTTTCATCTGCATATTGATCAGCCCGGCCAAAAGAAGAAGGACCTCAGCACTTCACTGAATGCATAATGTAAATAAGTAGCAGTTATTCTGCTTAAACTCGCACACAAACCTTTAAGGAAAAAGTTTCACCTTAAGTACGTGATTTTCCAGGCAATTAGGTAAATGTGATTGTGCAACAAAAGTCAATAGCAGCTTTTGTCTAAAGAATAAAGAAGAATAAAGTAGAAAACCCTTTTCCCTAACCATGCTGACAATATGTACAAATCTGCACATCTCAGCCAAATGAAGGTTATCGTCAGGGTGAAGCAGGGCTGAAAGTCAATGTGCCCAAAAAGAATATGACCCCGTTTTGCTCCCGTCACCCAATAAAAGCAGGCCGCTCTCGGTGTGTGGGCAGGCTTCAGTGCCAGCCAGTTGCAGTGCAGATGGCTGGGCGCTGGGCTGTCTGATGGATAGCTTACATTCGGCAAGGACTGGACCTATGGCGTCGTGGATTGATTGGCCCGAAGGGGCCGTCGGGGGAAAGCACTTCCTGTGTGTGTTAATGGACACTCCTACAGAGGCACTGTGGTGGCTTGTGGCAGGGTGATGGTTGTTACTCCCTCTCTCACTCTCCCAGCCCTCCTCCTCCTCCTCTTCATTTGCTTTCACTCTCCCAGTTAATCAGAGGAGAGTCAAGTGAGACGAGCCAGGCTTTCCAAGCAAGCAGACCGACTCTCTAACCCAACACCAATACACTACAGCAGCGACGTGGAGAACTACACATCTTAAGTTTAATTTATGTGTAATCAAAAACACCTTATATTACCAGCCCCATAGATTCCTAAAATGTCCTAGAAAGGAAATTGATAGGTAGGTCCTTGGAAAGAACTTTTAAATTTGGTGTCAATTGTGAGGAATATTGAGACAGTATTTAGTCTGTATATTTTCAAATAATTAATTACAATTAACTTTTACTCAATATTTACTTGGGTTTAAAAGCATCAGTTATTTCAAGGAAACTTCACTGGAAATCAACAGCTGTTTAATCACCAAATAATCTCAACAGTCTCAGAAGTGTGTCTCTATTTTTCGTACAGCCTATTTGGCACCAAATTACATAATTCTTTCCATTGAACTTCCAAAGACCTTTTTAGGAAATTATGAACCCATTGTTTTTCTTTCTATCATTCAACTTGACAAATCCACTCATCTAAAAGGTCAAAATAAAAACTCATAGTAAGTGGCTGTGGCCGATGTGCGAGTGTGTCAATAAGTTTGTACCCGAATCTGCCCAGCTGCTCCAGTTCAGGCACTGGAGGTCCGTATGTCTCAATTTGAAGGGCCTTGTAGTGGTACAGAACTTCCTCTATCTTGGGAGGAGGCTGAAGTAACACCGTCTGACGCTGAAAAAACAAACAGTGAGACATTCAACACAGGACAATAATCTTCATTGTGCAGTGCAACACTGGAAACTACAGCTATGGAGCAATTCGGATGACACAAACAGTTTAAAAAAAGCTAACTGTCAATCAAACTGCAGCATTAACAACCACCAGTTCTTGACGAACTGGTTTGGCAATAGGAGTTTTGTCTGACAACATTTTCCCCGGGCACTGCTGGAACAATGACAATGAGTATGTTTTTAGTTGTTGGCTACTCAACAACTGTTCCTGATGGGAATCTGATCAAGAACAAACAGAAATAACATCATGCAGGAGATCTGTCATGGGGTTGATGAGGAAATGAAATTCCTCATAACAGTAAGTGTACTTTGGATCAAAAATGGCTAACGGCTATTTCCATGAAATCACCAAAATACAAATGCACTGATAATGTAGAACTGTAGAAGAGAAAGATAGGAATTAATAAACCTTAAATTAGGTAGGCTAGTGTGAGTGTGTAGGAAGCGCTGGGATTATTTGCTACTTGCATCGTCTTCCCAAGGATTCACCTAAAACACTGTGGATCTAACCTGGGTGAATATGAATGTGACTAACATTAGGCAAATCCTCAGGATTATTCAACATAAGTTCAACAGAAATATGTCATTGCTGCGTCTCCTACAGTCATAAGACCCGTCGTGTCAAGCTCAGAAAACTGTAGTCTGTTTTATAAAAAAAACCTTCAAGCCGTAAATACTCAAAGTTGAGATTTCAGTCAGGCTACTCCAGTTCCTAATGCTCTTGACCATGGTGATGGAGTCAGAAACATGATACTTCTTGAGAACACAGTAGAATTGTTCGATTTGGGGCTCTGCCATCAAAGGGGAATTTCCACACAGCGTCAGGCCACTTTGTTTTCTCCAGCATTAAAGTAATGAGACTCAAAAGATGAGCCAGACTCAAGAAACAAGCCTGGAATTAAAATGATGATGTCTAAACAAACATTGACTATTTTAGAGACCAGCAAAGGAACTCAGAGACAAAGGAGAGATAAAAAGATAAGGGGGAAAGCAAAGAAAAGAGTAGTGGGGGAGTGTAAACAACAGAACACAGAGGGGAGCTGATGAAAACCAAACTAAACGAATAACATGTGCCCCTCGGCCTCAGACTGCCCGCCCTCACACATGCTTTGGCCCATGCGAGCACACACACAGGGAAATAAAGCAGCCAAATCTGAGCTACAAGTTGCAAAAGCACCAAGGGATGAACACCGAGACAGCAATGGAGGCACAGTTTCTGAGCCAAACACAACATGGGGGTAATTGTGTTAACCCGTCAGTGTGTAGGATAGTTAGACAAAACAATACACACACACACACACACACACACACACACACACACACACACACACA